>NC_045584.1:1810905-1853602 GCF_009819795.1 Aythya fuligula | reverse complement strand
CGGGGGGGGACCCATGAGGACAACCCCAGCAGAACAGTGGGGGGGGGGAGCTTGGTGACCCCCCCCACAGGGGTCTGCAGGGCAAAAACACAACCAACCGTGTTCCCCCCACCTCAAGACACCCCCCGACACCCCCAAAACCCACCCCCAGCACCCAATTCCCCCCCCCAACAAACCCACAACAAACCAAGCCCCCCCCCAACCTCCAGGACCCCCCCTGCCCAGCCCGGAGGAGCCCCAAACCCCCCAAAACCCCCCCAAAAAAACCTCCCAACCCCGCCAGGAGACCCCAAAACCCCCCAGGAGCCCCCCAAAACCCCCAATCCCCCCCCTCCAAGCCCCAATCCCCCCTCCATAAGCACCCCCATCCCCCCCACAACCCCCCCCCAATTTTCCCCCACCCTCTCCCCCATGCCCCCAGCACGCCCCCACCCCCTCCCCAGCCCCATTTCTCCCCTTTTTCCCCCCATTTTTTCCCCCCCTTACAGCCCCACGTCCCCCCCCCCCCCGCCCCAAGATGGCAGCCGGCCGCGCCGCTTCCTGCCCGCGCCGTCCCTCCCTCGCCTCCCTCCCGCTGCCCAAACTCCACCACCACCACCCCCAGAAACCCCCAAAATCCCCATTTTTCCCCCCAAAAACAACCCTTCCCCCATGAGGCGAAGCAGACAGCGAGAGGCAGCTCCGGCGCCGAGCTTTACTGGGGCCTCCTTGGAATGTGGCGGACGCGGGGCCCGCGGCGGGGCCGAGGCCTCAACGGGGGCGAACCGGGGACCCCCCCCCGCCATCAGTCCTCGCCCCGGTACCGATCCGAGGCCCCCCCATTCAGTTCTCTCGGGTTTTGGTTAATTTTTTTTTTTTTTCTTTAAAGAAAACGGGGCACACCCCCCGGAGCCCCTCAAAAGTCCGTGCGGGGACTCCTCAGTCCGTCGGTCCCCTCAGTCCATGGCGGGGTGTCCCCCCCCTCCTCTCTGTCCCCCAGCTTCTCCCCCACTTTCTCAGTCCGTGGGGGTCCCGGTAGGGTCCCGGTAGGGTCCTGGGGGTGTCCCCGGTGTCCGTGCCCGCGTTGGCCGGGGCTCAATAGGCCGGCACCTGGTGCTGGTGCTGGGGCAGGAGCTGGCAGCCGCTGTTGACGTGGCTGAGCACCTTCTGCTTGAGCTGTGCCACCTGCTCGCGGAGCAGGCTGGCGGTGGAGGCCAGCTCGGTGTTCTGGCTCTTGAGGCTCTTCACCTTCTCCTCCAGGCGCGAGATGCGCTCCAGCTTCCTCTTGCGGCACTTGGAGGCGGCGATGCGGTTCCTCAGCCGCTTCCGCTCCGCCTTGATGCGCTCCTGCGTGTCCATGTCGATGGGAGACAGCGGCGGGCTCTCGCCGAAGCTCGGCACCTCGGGCACGATCTGCGGCTCGTCCTTCAGCGGTGGAGGAGGAGGTGGTGGAGGCGGCAGCCGGGGCGGCGGGGCCGCGAACGGGCCGGGCTCGGCGGCGTAGCTGACGGCCGGGTAGCTGCTGAGGTTGGCGTACACCGGGGGCTCCGGGGCTAGGCCGGCGGTGGGCAGCTCGCCGGCTCCTCCGCCGCCACCGCCGCCGCCGCCGCCGCCGCCACCCGCCGCCACCGCCGCTCCCCCGGCGGATCCGGTGCCGCCGCCGCCGCCGCCGCCCAGCTGGTTCTGCTTGTGCAAGTCCTCCAAGGCCTTGACGAAACCCTCGGCGAACTCCTGCTCCTCCGAGGCGGCCGCTTTGGGGTAGAGGAACTGCCCACTGGTCGGCGTGGTGGTCACCAGCCCGTTGGACTGGATGATGAGCCGCTCCAGCTCGGGGGACGCCAGCTTCAGCAGCCCCAGCTCGGCCGAGCCCAGCAGCCCGGTGGATGGGGCATCGCCTGCACCCGCCGTGCTCGCCGCCGTCGCCGCCGCCGCCGCCGTGGCCGCCGTGGCTCCCGGTGCTTTGAGCGCCGCCGCCACCTGCTCGGGCAGCGGCAGGCCGAGGGCGTCCTTCTTCATCATGCTGCCGCCGGGGAAGGGCAGGAGGAGGCCGCTGCTGCCGGAGGAGGACGGGGCGAAGCCGCTGCCGAGGCCGCTCAGCAACACATCATCATGGTAGAAGGGTGTTTCCATCCTCCTCCCCCGCCCGGCTGCGGGGGAACGGGGCGGGGGGGGGAAAAAAAAAATATTAAAAAAATTTAAAAATAAAAAAAAATTAAAAAAAAGTGGTGGGGGAGGGGGGGGGGTCGCGGATCGATGCTCGGGGTCGGGGAGGGGGGGAAGGGAGGGCGGGGGAGGCGCCGGGGGCACCGGCCGCGGCCCCGCTGCTCCGCGCGCGCACACACGCGTCTGGCGCCGCCGCGGCCCCCGCGCCGCTTTATATACGCGGCGCCGCCGCGGTGACCTCACCGCGCCGCGCCCTGATTGGCTGCAGATGACGTTTTCGCCCGCCCTCATTTGCATGCGGGGAGGCGTGGCCTCCTCCCTCCCCTTCCCCCCTTCTCCCTCCCTCCCTCCCTTTTCCTTTCCCGCCCCGGGGAGGCGGGGCCACGCCCACTCCTGGGCCCCCGCCGTTGCCATGGCGACCGGCGGGAACACGGCAACAACAGCGCGGGGGCCCCTGGGATGACGTCATGGCGGGGCGCGCGGCGGCGGGGGAGGGGTCACGTGGGCCGCGGCGCGCGCGCGCCCCGCCGGGATTCCCGGGCACAAAGGGAGGGGGCGGGGCCAGCACCGGCCACGCCCCCTCCCCGGTGCCCCCCCCGGTGCCCTCCCCACCCCCCCCCACCCCCCTCCGTCCCCCCCCCCGTGCACCGTGGGCGTCCCGGTGGGCCCAAAGCACCCCCCCCACAGCCCCCTCCCGGTACCGGTATCCGGTACCCGCCCCCCCCCCCAATCCGTTCCCCGGTTTCGCAGCGAGGCGGCGGGGAAGGGGTTAAGCGGCGGCGGCCCCGCGCGTCACGGCCCGGCCGGGCCCGCGGGCGGCTGAGGGGGCGGGTGACGTCAGCAGTGACGTCACCGAGCCGCGGGGGGAGGAGGAGGAGGAGGAGGAACGGGGAGGGGGGAAGGGGGGGGAGGAATTAACGGGGAGGCGGCGGGGACCCCCCCGGGACACACGGCACGGGGCAGGGGCAAGCCCCGGTACCCCCCCACATACACATATACCCCGCTAAGTAACCCCCTCCCCGGTAATTAACCCCCCCTCCGGTAATTACACCCCCTCCCGGTAATTAACACCCCCCCCCTCTCCCGGTAATTAACCCCCAACAGGCCCCGGCCCCACCGGGACGAAGCCGGGCCCCGTTTCCACCCCCATCGTTACCGGGGCACGGCCCCGACCCCAAACCCTCCTGGCCCTGGTCCCAAACCCAGTCCCAAACCCCAAAATCCCCCTCCAGGGCCTTTACCCGGTCTTTACCGGGGCCCCCGGTGCCGTCCCCGGCCCCAAACGCCCCCACTGTGTCCTCAAGCCTCCCCTCACCCCATTTTCCCTACAATTTGCCCCAAATCTGTTATGGTTTCTACGCCAGCACCTCGTCACCCCATCACCGGCCCCGTGACGACCCATCGGGGTCGGCCACCCATGGGGTGCCGCTGCCCCTCTCGTCCCACGGGGTTGAACCCCAAAACGGGGGCACCGGGGGCTCGGGATTTGTCCCCTGGGGACGGCACCGGGAACGGAGCCGGGACACCGAGAACCCTATAAAGAAAAAAAAAAAACAACAAAAAACAAAAACCAGGACCCCATTGGGACCGTGCTGCCCCTGGGGGCTCGGAACAATCGAAAACAAGAGGAAAAAAAAATAAAAAGAAAAAAAAAAAGGGTAAAAAAAAAAGTAAAAAAAAATAAAAAGGGAAAAAAAATAAAAAGGGGAAAAAAATAAAAAGGGAAAAAAATAAAAAGGGAAAAAAATAAAAAGGGTAAAAAAAAATTAAAAAAGGGTAAAAAAAAAATAAAAAAAAAAGGTAAAAAAAAAAGAAAAAAAAGGTAAAAAAAATTAAAAAGGGGTAAAAAAAATATAAAAAAGGGTAAAAAAAAAAAAAAAAAAAGGGTGTTTAAAAAGGAAAAAGCGAGGAGGAGGAGGGCCTGGTGCGTATTTTTAGGCGCTTAGCGCAGCCCTGAGGTATTTGGGCAGCCCCTCCCTCCCTCCCTCCCTCCCTCCGGCTGCTCGGGGCCGGTTCCCGGTGCTGCACCGGGGCTGAGTCACGGCCCCGCCGCCGAACCGGGGACCGGGGGAATTTGGGGAGCGGGATGGGGCCGGGTTGGGGTTGTGGGGTGGCTGCCGGGAGCCCCGGAGGTTTTTCAAGCCCTGCTGTTGTTTTCGTCTGGCTCCTGGTTTAGTTTTTCAGCCCCTTGTTGTGGGGGCAGGAGCAGAGCTGTGGGGGTTGAGACGGGGCTTTTTTGGGGCAGAAAAGGGGTTTTGAGGGGTTTGCCTGAAGGTTTGCTCCTCTCACAAGGAGCCCCCTCCACCCCAGCCCCAAATATTCCCCCAGAGATAGAACAAGGCAGCGGGGGGGGAGCGAGGAAGGAAGGCTGCGAGGCCTGTGGGTGCAATTAGCGAGCAGAATTAACGAGCTCGGGGTTTCTCCGGGAGATAAGGAGCACTCGGAGGGCTCTACCCAGAGATCCCATTGTCCTTTAGGGTTTTATCTGGCCCCAGCAGCCCTAAAACCCAGACGGCCCCGTGCTCGTTTCCTTTTTTTTTTTTTTTTCACCGGGGCAGCTGCGGCGCTGCGGGGTTTCTGCGGGGGGAGGCTGAGGCTGGGAAGGGAAAATCTGACACAGGGCCCGGCCCTCGGTCAAACACCACAGCGGGGTTTGCTCCGGGAGGGTTTTTTTTTGGGGGGAGGACACGCGTGGCCCCCTCCCGCCACCCGGGGTTTGCCGCTTGGCAGGAGCTGGGGACGCGGATCCAGCCCTGACGCTGCCACTACCAAAAAAAAAAAGCAGCGAGGAGGGCACGCAGCTGGTAAAAAGCAAGGTTTTAGCCCCAAATCCTCGGGTGTTTATTGACACGAGGGCTGGGGCAGCGAGGGGGGAGGAAGGCGTTTGCCACAGGTCGCTTTATTCCTACTCACCCCCTGCGCCCGGGTTTTAGGAACGTTTTAAAAAAAATAAGTCTCTGTAAAAGCACGTTCTCGACTCGTTTCTCTCTTCCCAGCAGCGGCGATGGCAGCGAGCAGGCTTCAACGGGGAAATCGGTTGTAGGAAACCAAAAAAAAAATATCACAAAACCAAGGAACTGTTCAGAGTTCCAATATCTTCTGCTTTTACCCTAAAATGACACGATTTCATTCACCAGGGAGGTTCAGGCAAGGCTTAAAACCTCTTTCTTCCCCCCCTCCCCCCCTGTGCTCCCCCACAGGCTTTCAGTTCAGATCAGGCAGAACATTTTGGGGCGCAACCTGTGGGTTGGAAGAAAAAAAATCAGACTTCAGGACGTCGTGTCACTGGCACAGGGGGAAAGAAACGGCCAGCTCGGTTGCTTTTCAAGAAAACAACACCAAAAAAATGTTTAGGAGTAAGGGGCACACCAGCCTTCCCCGAGGAAACACAGAAAAGCCTTTCCTTTAAAGGAAATCTCTAATCTGGAGTCAAATTAGGAAGATGCTAATTGGGAAACCCTCGCTCATCACAGAGCTCTGGGGGAAACAACCCTTCAAGGCGTTCACCCCAGGTTCTCCTTTTGGAGAGAGCCAGAAGTGACCGGCCAGGAACAGGGGATAAGGAGGTGGCTTCAAGGTCTGTTCCGTTCAAAATAACCCCAACCAAACCTTTAGGACTACTCAGGTAGAGACACAATATCCTCAAGTTCAGTGTTTTCAAACCAAAACGCCTGCGGCTGTTACAAACGCAACAAATTTCCAAAGCTTCAAGTATAAAAAAAAAAAGAAAAAAAAGAAAAAAAAACACAAAAACCCTAACACAAACAATCCGGAAAGCGTTCGCCTCGGTTCTTACACCACTTACACCCGATTTGCTTGGAAATTACACCTGGTGACCCTGACAAATTAAACAGCGCTTCCACTCTCCGGAGAGGGCACGAAGTTAAGTCCTTCACCGTGAATTTTTTGTTTTTTTCTTTCTTTTTGGCCGTTTCCAATCGCAGATTTGCTGGCTAGAAAGGGAAGAACCCCGCCGTCCCCCGGTTAAATCAAGAGGGGCTTCCGAACTACATGATTGGGGCAGGTTTCGCCCGGCGGAGGGGCAGAACCAGAACATTTTTGAAGGCGTGGCGATCCTGAAGTGTGATCGAACCCAAGAGCATCGCGGCACCGTCCCTGGGCAGGGCGCAGGCAGCCCCTCACTGCTTCGCCGCCTGCCTGCCCGGCTTTTTTTCCTGCTGGCCTCTTCCACTGCCTGGTATCCCTCGGCCACGGCCACCAAAGACACCTGCGGGACAAAAAGCAAGAGCAGAGGCACCAGAATATCAGTGTAAGCCAGTAACACCTCCCAGAGCTTTACAGCTCTTTAAATTCTCCCAAATACATGCGCATTTTCTTGTCTTTGCAGCAGCAGAGGTGGGACCTGTGGATTTTTCCCTTGCCAGTCCCAGACCCTGTACTCATCCGGCCCAAAAACTTCCCCTCAGCAGCGAGCTCAGCGATTCTCCTCTGGTGTTTTACCATGCCCTCTGGCTAGCTGTGCTAGCATCACGAATTCACCTCTTTTATCACCTTTTTTTTTATTTTTTAAGTCCCCTTTTTCTCACCCTCACGCTCCCCTCTTTGGAAAAACCCAACCAAAGGAAGAGAGAGGAGGTTTTAAATTCAACATTTTTTTTTTTTGCAGCTCCCCAAGAGCTGCAAAACCAAACCCGCAGCAACAAAGAGGGGGGAGAGTCCCAGCTCGAAGGCTGCTTGGCCACACACCAGAAGAGGTTCACCCTGCTCTGTCCCCTCCTTGCTCTGCAGGAGGCGATCCCCCAGCCCGCAGAGGGAACTGGACGTGCAGCAGAGCCACTTTGGCCTGGGAGCGACGAAGGGGCCGTGGAGCTGCCCTGCCAGCACCCTCTGTGCAAAAACTGGAGCCCAAGGGAGGCTCGGCGCAGGCAGGACTCGCTGCAGAGCTCTGCTTGCTCAGCCGAGACATGCCTGAACCAGAGGGGGGAAAAATGCTTCGAACCCCGCAGTCCTTTGGAAGCAGCCGGAGCCCTGCGAGCATCCCGAGCAAAGAGCACAGCTCCTGAACTCGGCGAGGCAAGGAGTAAAAAAAGAAGGATTACCAGTGGCAGAGACAATAATCCTTTCAACCGCGCGCACAGTTATAGCTTTACTTCTGCCTGCTGGCCTCCCAACAAAATTGTCCTGCCTATTTTTTTTTTTTTTTTCTTTCCTTCATGTCTCGGTAATGAGAGCCAACCCTTTTAGCTAATTAGCAAATGCCAAAGCTTCCCTTTAAAATATTCCATCAGCGAATTTCAGCTGCACATCAAAACAGGGGGGGAACTCCACCTCCAAACACCGCTCGGGCCGGCTCTCCACAAGGTGGATATTTCCACAGCACGGGCGGGAGAGAAAAGACTTCAGCTAAAATGTTTATCCAAGCTAACCCCGGCCAAAAAGCTGCTGCGCCAAGCGCTCTGGACACCGAGCGGGGAAGGAGGAAAAATAAAAAGGCCCCTTCAGATTTGTAAAGGTCACCGCTGAGCGCTCGGAGCTTTTTGGGAGGCGGCAGAGATGGCAGGGTTTTTCCTCCAGAAGTCCCTGCGAGCCGGAGACGTTCCTTGGGGTGGCGTGATGGCCCCAGGTACCTCCCAGCCGTCCCGCCGGGATTCCTCGCATAGCCCGCACGCAGACAGCTCGTTAAGGGCGCCTGCCTCAGTCCCCAGGGCTCTTTTTACAGCCCGGATTCCCTCTTTTGGTCAGGGGAGGAAGCCCACGCGGGGTTTTGAGCTCCTGCTGCGGGCTGATCCCGCAGCGAGGAACCCCGGGGCTGAGCGAGGAGAGCGCAGGGCGAGCGGCAGGGCCGTGAGCAGGACGGTGCTGGGAGAGGGTGAGACATCCCCCAGCCGTGTGAAGTGGGGCAGGGGAGGAGGAGCTGGTGCCCTGACCTATTTCTGCCTCCTTGGCAGCCTCCCCTCGTAGCAGAGGCACCGATTGTTCACCTGGAGCAGGAGGAGCACAAACCCGCAGCTCTCTACGTTAAAAAAAAAAACACAATAACAAGCAAAAAAACACAAAGCAACAGGTCGGAAGACCCAAAGTCCCATTACACGGGGAGAAAAGGTGGTTTTTAGCACGGAGATGGGCACAGAAGTGTCTGTTTTCCAGCAGGACAGCCTCTTGTTTCCCTCCCAGCTTCGCTACGCCAGGAGACACCCAGAGTTTGGTGGGGCCGCGTTCTGCAGCAAGCCAGGAGGGGCACAAACAGTCAAATTCGGAGCCTCTCTTAATTAAGCTCCTGCCCAACCCAGTAACGAGGAAGGCACAGCCCTGGCACGTCTCCCTGCGCTGGGATCTCGCACGGGAGCCGCCCCAGCCTCCCGCAGCCCAACAGCTCCGGGGTGAGAGCCGAGGAGCCGCGGCCCTGGGAGGCGAAACGGGGTAGCAGGGACCCAAATCTGCCCCAAGTCTGCCCCAAATCTCCCCTTTTTGTGACCCAAAAAGGAGCAGGATCGTTACCTCGCCCGGCGCCGCCCACCCCGCGGCCCTTCTGCTGCTTCTGCTGCTGCATCCCGCCGCGGCCTCGGCCCTTGGACACCACCTCCTCCTTCACCATGTCGATGATCTCGTCGGGGATGCGGAGGTATTTGATGGTGCTGCCCCGGATGTAGCACTCCGGCATCCTCCAGAATTTGTCACCATCCTGTCAGGGAGCAAGGCTTTAGGTTGGGAACGAGGCCGGGTGCTTTTTTCTGGGACATTTTTCGGTGTTTCAACGTTTCCGTCCCTTCCGAGGAGCGCGACGGCTCCACTGGTATTTCCCAAGCCCTAATTAGCCACTAAATTGGTTTCCCCTCTCTGACCCTACGGAGCTGGAGGGGCACGGAGGGCACCCAGCCCTGAACCAAAAGGGGTTTCGATTCCACCCCGGCCCGTAACACCCACAGAAAACGAAGGAAGAAGAGGGAAGGGAATTGAAAGCGGGGCCGGGGAGGGGAACGTGCGAAGTTCCACACAAACACTGCGAGGAACCACCTCGGGGCAGGTCCAGCAGAGGAAGATTTCTTCTGCAGAAGCCCCAGCTGGGAGTCACCTCGCTATTTCACGTCGCCGGGGCGGGGAGCTGAGAGGCCAGGCAGCATCCAGAGCCAGCTGGGCGTGGGGCGGGTGCCCACCAGATGCACAGGAACCGCGGCCGTGGAAAATAAGGAGCTTATGACAGCCAAAATTTAAAAAAAAGTCCAAAAAAAAGTCCAAAAAAAAAAAAAAAAAAGGGCTCCGGGAGCCAAGTGACTGAGCAGCCGTGTTTTGCTCGAGGCGGTTTCAGGACGTGGCCCACCAGGACCTGCCCCCACTGCGTGTCAGGCGCAGCTGTGGGGACTTTTGGGGGCTGAACCCCAAAGCTGCTGCTTGGGGTAACCAGGAGGGGGTTTGGGGCCTCGTGCGGCCGGCTCTGCCCCGCAGGAGAGCTCCAACCCGGCTCTCCTCGAGCAGCAGGGGCAGACAAGGCGTCCCAGAGGAGCGTGCTACCCAGGAACGCCTCGTTTCACCTCTCGGGATCGTCCCCCCACGGCTCCAGAGTTATTTGGGGCAGCCCTGCGTGTGCGGGCAAGCCCTGGGAGCGCGCGAAGACGAGGAGGAGAGGAACAAAACGGCCTCCTCCAGCCAGGCACCCGGCAAACCCCACCCTGCCGCGGATCCTCCGGGCTGAGCCTTGGCTCCCGCTGCGGGAAGGGATCGAGCCAGGGCCCCGGCTTCCTCGTTCCGGCCTCCTCCACGGGTAAACAACAGCCCGTGGGGATGGGGAGGCCGCCAGGCCCCGCTCCGTGCCATCTAGCGGCCGGTCCCCACCGCTGCTGCCCTGGATGTGCCTCCCAGCAGGCTCCCAGCAGGGATTTGGAGGCGTTTTGGGGGTGGGAGGGAGCTGTAGGGCCCTCGGGAGGGTGAAAGGATGAGGGATTGGTCTTCTGTAAGGGAGGACAAAGCTGCTCTTCGAGGAAGCAGCAGGAGGGGACAGAATTGTGGGGTCTCTGAGCATGAATAAGGCTCTGTCACCTCCTCCTGCAAAGCCTGGAGAGAAACGCGTTCCTATTTGCCCTGCCCTATGTTCAGGGGGATCCACAATGTCCTAAAAGCTGCTGCTTTGTGCTGAAAGTCCCCCTCAAACCTTTCCTCGGCCATATTCATGCACAAACACATCTCTGAGCCCCAGCAGAACCGGGCAACAGCTTCGTGCTGCGGGCACAGCAGGCAGCGAAAGCTTTGCAGGGAGATTTTCTGCAGAATCCGGGTTTCTCTGCCCATTTTTACCCAAAACCCCTGCAGTTCCGAGGCAGGGGGAGCGCAGCCAGGCTTCCCAACAGCGCGCAGCCGGGGCAGGGACAAGCCCAGACACTTTGGGGCTGAGGTCAAAGCCCAGCCGAGATCCCAATCTGCCGGAGCACCTCTGGCCACGGGCAAAAGTACCAGACGGCGCCCACGGCGGGCCAACGCCACGCCGCTGCCACCGTTTGATGTGGGGAGCGGGTTAAGAAGAGCCAGAGCTGGGAGCAGAGGGCGCAGACGGAGCCCTGGCGCTTTGAGGATCCGCCTGGGCTCAGCGAGAGGCTCCTCACCGGGGGGGGCTGCACGTTACAGGACGCCCCCCCCCGCTGCCTCCATCCCGGTTTTTCGGTGTCTCCTCACTTACCTCACGCACGTTGTTTCGTTCTGCTCACTGAGAACCGCACTCAGACCAAAGCCACGCTGCCAGGGGAGCCGAAAACGCACCGAGCCCCAGCCGGGACGGCCCAAAAACGGGACCGGGGCTCGGTCACCCCCCCCCCCGTGCTCACCGGGGTCGGGCCCTTACCCGGGAGGTGCAGATGACCTCGCGCAGGTTGATGTTCATCCAGTTGTCGCAGCTCACCAGGTGCCCGTTGTAGGTCTCGCCGTTCTTCAGCTCCACCAGCTGGAAACACGAACGGTGGTCACGGGACGGGGCGGGAGGGAACCGGGCCGGGCATCAGCGGGCCCGGGGTGGGGGTGGGGGTAACGGGGGAGCGGGGCCGGGCCCGGTACTCACCATGGGGTGGTTCTGAGCCGTCTTCAGCAGCGACAGGGGCAGCTGTGAGGGGGAGAAACGGGAGGAGAGGCCTCAGGCACCGCCGGGACACCGGAACCGGGGCCCAGAGACCGGAACCGGGGCCCAGAGACCGGAACCGGGACCCAAAGACCGGAACCGGGGCTGTGGTACCGGGAGGGCGATGCCGGTACCGGGACCGCGGTTCTGAGGCCCCGACCAGGCCCCGATCCCCCCCCCAGCCCCCTCAGGGCCCCCCCTCCCCGCCCTCACCATCGTGCCGGAGCCGCCACCGCGCCGGCCGCCGCCGCTCAAACCGCCCCCGGCCCCGCTCGGAGCCAATCAGCGCGCGGCACGGCCCCGGCGGGACCAATCAACGCGCGGCGCGGCCCCGGCGGGACCAATCAGCGCGCGGCCGTCAAGCAGCGCGGTGACTCCCCTCCGCGCTTTCACGACAGTGTCGCGAAGACGGCAAGAAGCGGCGGCGGCGGCGCCCCCGAGCGGCGGGGCCGGGCCCGGGCCCGTTCCGGTTGTAACGGGAGGGGGCGAACCGGGGGGGGCTCCGGGGGGCACCGCGCTGAGGCGGCCCCGGCGTGGGAAGAGGCGTGGAGGGGGCGCTGTGTGCCCACAGGGGGGCGCTCTAGCCGGGTGGGCGGAGCCAACTCGCCAACTCTATGGTCTCGGGTGGGGGGCGCTCTAGGCGGGGGGGCGGGGCCAACTCTATGGCCGGGCGGGGCCGCGCGCTCAGAGCGGGGCGGGCGCGCGCCGGGGGCGAGGCGCGATGGAGAGGCCGCGGAGGGCGGTGGTGGTCACCGGTACGGGGGGGGGGGGGGAGGAAAAAGGGGCTGGGGGGGGAATTGGGGGGGGTGTGGGGGGACCTGGGGGGACCTGGGGGGTGTGGGGCAGGGCTGGGAGGGGGGTGGGGGAGGCGGGGGTGGGGGTTTGGGGGGGGTTTGGGGGTGGAAATGGGGAGAAATGGGGGAAAATGGGGGGAGAAGGGGGTGTGGGGGGGCTGGGGGGGGCTTGTGGGGGTTGTGGGGGGGTTGGGGTTCATGGGGGGTGATGGGGGTATGGGGTTTGGGGGGTGTGGGGGGGAGTTAAGGGGGTTAGGGGGTGGTACTGGGGGAGTAGGGGGTGATTTGGGGGGGGTACGGAGTGGTTTGAGGGGGCGTGGGGTGATTTGGGGGGGTACAGGGGGATGCTGGGGGGTGTAAAGTGGGTTTGGGGGGGATACGGAGTGATATGGGTGGGGGTACGGAGTGATATGGGGGGTTATAGGGTGGTTGGGGGGGTACAAAGTGATCTGGGGGGGGTTCAGGGTGATCCGGGGGGGCTGCGGAGTGATCTGGGGGGGTATGGAGTAATATGGGGGGTTACAGAATGGTCTGGGGGGTGGACGGAGTGATCTGGAGGCGGTTCAGGATGATTTGGGGGGTTATGGAGTGATCCGGGGGGAGTACAGGGCGATGCTGGGGGGTACGAAGTGGTCTGGGGGGAGTACGGGGTGATTCTGGAGGGGTATGAAGTGATCTGGGGGGGTACAGAGGGATGCAGGCGGTGATGTTGGGGGGTACAGAGGGATGCAGGCGGTGATGTTGGGGGGCACAGAGTGGTTTGGGAGGGGTAGGGAGTGATCCAGGAGGGGTACGGGGCAGTGCTGGGGGGGTACAAGTTGGTGTTGGGGGGGGCACGGAGTGATCTGGGGGGGCAGGGGGTGATGCTGAGAGCAGTACAGGGTGAGCTGGGGGGTACGGAGTGAGCTGGGGGGCGACGCTCAGGGGTTATGGAGTAATTGGGGGATTATAGGGTCATGCTGGGGGGTTATAGGGTAATGCTGGGGGGTTACAGGGCGATACTCAGCAGCTTCCCCACGTTTGGGTGAGCCCTGGGAGGGCCAGGGGTGCTCTGGGGATGGGGGAGCTGCGGTGGGTGGGGGTGCCAGAAGCTGGGGACCCCCCCCAAATCCCCAGTCTCCCTCCCCCCAAGGCTTTGCTGAGCAGGAAAAGAGCAAAACTGGGGGGCTCGCCGACCCCAAAGGGGTACAAAGGCAGCTTGGTGTGTGGGGCAGGCTGTCCTGTGCCAAACGGGGACCTCGGGGGGGGCTGATGCTCCCCATGCAGCTGAACCTGAGGCCATTTGAATGTTGGGGGGGGGATAACTGGAGGCCAAAATCCCTGCCGAGAGCAGGTGGCAGCTCCTGGTGCTCGGCGGTGACTAAACAGAAAAGAGGCGTCGCCGAGATCCCCTCCTGCTGCCGGCAGTGCCTCTTCTCGCCCTTTTTTCCCCCGTTTTTTTTGGGGGGGGAAGTCCGCTTCCGAAGCGCGGCCCTTATCTCGTGAGGGCTGCCCGTGGCCGTTCGTCACCGCCGGCACGCCGAGTTCCCCTTCGGGTACGGTCAGAGGATCGCTGCTATTTCCGTGCCGGTTCCTTTTTCGAGCCCTTTAGGGAGATAATCCCATAAAGCTCTCGCCGCTAACGAGCCCGGGAGGGCCCTAATGCGGTCGCGGGAGTGCTCCTGGAGTTTGGTGCTGCCGAAAAGTTGCTCATCTTCTGCGCAAAGCAAACCCGGGGAGGGATCTGCACGGGGGATGAGTCAGGAGCCAAAGTCCTGCGGGGGGTCTGTGCCAGCAGAACGAGGGGGCTGCGTTCCTACAGGCAGGCACCTGTAGGATTTCAGCCTCACGGCACGCTTTGTGGCTGCGACGGCTAAAAAGGGATGCTCATTTTTATGTTTCTCGGAAGGAGGTGAGGATTTCTTTAGGGGTGAAACGTAAGGAGGCCGTGATGGTTTCCAGAAAGCCGCGTAAGTCATCGCTGACTTGTGGGAGCATCTGAGAAGTCGTCTCGTTATTCAGCTTGCTGGCAGCTGTAGGTTATCCTGATAACAGCGGGGGTTTGCTCGTGGGAAACACGCCGCTGTTTGATCTCGTGGACTCCTTCAGGAGGTTTATTTGGGGGAGAAATAAACCCAAATACACCGTGGCTCGGTTCTAATGTTCCCATCCAAGTGGAGCACCCACGCCGTGCACGTCCCTCACATCATCCTGAGCGATGTGACCCCGACCTTCCCCTGCTGTTGGTAGCAAACAGCCCGCTTCCATTAACGTGTCACGTAATATTTGTGGTCCCTCTCCGGTCCCCTCACGAGTTAGCCAAAATCTCTGCCCCTAATTGCATGAGGCTCCTGGGGTAGCTCCGACGTCCTCAATCAAGGCACGGTGCCATCGCGCCCAGATAAACGCCTAACCTTTGTGTGCTTGCTCAGGGAAAGATGTGATGGATTACTCGTTAACCCTGGGTTACTCATTAGGAAATGCAGATGGGGTGAGTAAGGGTTTTTACAGCGCTATCGTAACCTTTGCTGCCCCGTGGACGTGGGTTGTCAGCACCGTTGGGGTTAGTTCCTCTAGAGACCGATCCACGGAGATTTTGGTGAAGGCTCAAAGCAAGGAAGAAATACTCCAGGCAGGCTCGTCGATGGTTGTGGAAGCATCTGGTGCGGGCTGTTACGAGCAGGATTAGAAAATCCAATAAAGAGTCTCATTCCGTGACATCAGTCAACGCATCTGCTAGTAGCAAGTTTTTCCCTAACCTGGTAAAGAAGGAAAAAAATCCACTTCCCCGGTGTCTGCTGGGGAAAAAAGGAGATTTTTTTTGGTTTTGAGGCAAGCTCTCGTTCTCCTTTGTTGTAAGATGTGTAGTTAAACGTTGCTGTGAAGGTCTCTGGTAGGTAGTTAGGAAGTGAATGAGGAATATAAGGTGAATAAGGAATATATAGTGAATAATTGGGTATTTTAAGTGGGTTTCCTCTCAAAATACATAAAACATAAAAGCACAGACCACTTTGCAACTGAGCCAAACGTGTAAGAATGCCTTTTATTCTGTTTCAGGGTTTGGGCCGTTCGGAGAGCACGCTGTTAACGCCAGTTGGGTTGCAGTCCAGGTAACGCTCTAACTTCCTTCGGGGAAAGTTCAGTCAGCCCCGTGCCGATCACCGACCCGCACAGATTTCAGCCCGCAGCTCTTTTGTACCTTGCCTTCCCCGTTTCTCAGCTGAGACCAGCTCGCTCCAGATGGCCAGCTGGGTAATGTTTTATTCGCTTCTCAGAAAACAGCCCCTTAGCTAGCAGAACTTAATGAGATGGAGTTAATATAGCTAAGGCAAGTAAGGGATTCCTGGGCCAACTCCCCAGATTTGAGAGATGGCGAGTGGGGCAGGGAGCGGGGAATCTTGCTCTGCTGCTTCGTGTGCTGCAGAGAATTCAAAATAAAGAAAGCAAGCTAAATGAATTCTTGTTTTCCTCCCAGCTGTAGCTTGAAATCTGGGTGAACTGGTTAACCTTTAAGCTATTTCATCTGTAACGAGACTTGCACGTGGTAACCTTGCGGAGTTGTCAAACACGGGTTGGAATTTTGGGACTGACTCCAAAGGGAGCCTCCACTGCTGCCCGCTCTCCCTTTGGCTCCTTTCGGGGCAGCCTGCTGGGCTGTGGTGGGTGAAGCAGGAGGCGTGCGGGTGCTCAGGGAACACACTGAGGGTGCTCTGGGAGCACACAAAACAGCAGCAGGCGTTGCAGGGCTGGCTCCTGCTCGCTGGAGATGCAGTGTGAGAAGTGCTCGTGAAGCATCGCCGCTTGAGCAGGTCGTAGCGTGCTTTAACACAGCCACCTTATGCCACTTGTAGAGCTGCGTGAACATATGTGACATATGTTCATCTAAAGAACACGCTGATGTACTCCCAAACAAGGCAGGAAGAAGAAATCCAACTCTTGCTAGGTGCCCTGCTGAACTAAGGAATTAAGGGTGCTTTGTAGTAGGCTGTTAAAGCATTAGCCTCGGACAGCGCTGTCACATTATCCCAATTCCTCCTTATTTGTCACTTCTGGATGTGGTTTATGACAAAGCTACTGGGAATTCAAGGGTACCTTTTAGTACAGTTGCCCAGGGAATTAAATCTATTTTTCTCCCCAACACATCTCTCTTCCCTTCACAGCTCTGAGATTAATATCTTCTTTAGAATGCTTTTAAATTAAATCACAAACTCTAATCAATTACAGGCAACTAATGTCCAGATGTCTAATGTGTTGCCTGGTATGAGAAGCCGAAACCTTTGGCTCCAGGAGCCCTTTGGAGCTGAATTTATTTGAGTTAGGGTTTGCTCAGGCTGAGTTTGGGGAAAAACGCAAGCTGTGTTATGGAAAAAAAATTGCACGTTGGTGGAATTTAGTAGCAAGGCTAATTGGCTTGGTTTGTTCTTATTTGTGTAATGCCAGCTATTGTAAACAAGCTACTTTTATGCTGGAGAAGATCCACAAAGGGGTATTGTGCTTCTGGGACAGGAAGAGTAGTGGGTGTTGTGATGTTGCTTACAAAAACAGACCTAATGTATAATTTGTGTAAGGAGAAGCGGGCTGTCATCCCTTCAGCCCAGCAGCTCGAGGCATTGCTGATAGAGGAAGTCACCGTGTGTGTTTTAAATTCATTTTACGGGCTCGGGGCTGCTTTGAGAACGTAAAACTACAACTGGCCGCGCGCGTTAGGGCCGATCTTCCCCCGACTTGAACAGCTTGTGTTGGCTTCTGGCTCCAAACACCGACTTTCAGG
The DNA here is from genome assembly GCF_009819795.1 of Aythya fuligula. Taxonomy (NCBI): domain Eukaryota; kingdom Metazoa; phylum Chordata; class Aves; order Anseriformes; family Anatidae; genus Aythya; species Aythya fuligula. Next base: position 1,836,855 of record NC_045584.1, on the reverse strand, counting down.
CGGTGGGGAGGATTTGCCTTTCCTTACCCCCGTCTCAGCCCGGAGAGGCCCAGACAAAAAGGAACAGCATGTCTTTGAGCACATGCAAGTTGGGCATTGTGCAAGTTTCAGACGGGGGACTTCATGGAGCTGAGTGGACACAAAGGCGTGTCTGAGTTTCTGAGTCCCAGACGGTGTGATCTGCATCTTAATAGAAGAAAAATCAATTAAACAATCTTTGTAAATCCTTCCTAGCTTTAGGGCTAAGCTAGTTCTGGTTTATTACATCTTTTATTATCCTGCATCCCGAGGATAAAATCCTCTGCTTTTCTTCCCGGTCTTCCTTCGGGTTTTATTTGTGCGGTGTGACTTTTCCCTCAGACTGTGGTGTATTTCTTGTATCGATGCTTGTTCGTGAAAATAAATGATTTTTACACATGATTAGCACATAGGGTATCTTAAATAGTCGTGGAAGCAAATGCTAAGATTAAAAGTTCGGGTGTTTTTATGCTTGGGAGAGAGAGAGGGGGACAGTAACTTCTCGCTGCTTTCTCATCTGAGGCCGGCAGTAAAAACACTTTGTGGCTTACAAAACACAGGTTTGCCATTCCATGTTTCCATCTATTTAACATTTCCTCCGAGGCTTTTTTTTCAGTTGCTTGTGGGGGGGAGACCTTTCTATAAGAAGAAGCAGAGGAAAAATGGGATTTTGGCTCAGGGCAACCCGTGGCCTGCAGGCCCGGGCGCGCCTCATGGAGGAGGCCCCGGTGCGCCCCATGGCGCCCGCCAGGCCTCGGCTTCTCCCCGTTAGAAGCGTGTCTGGCAGGGCTGGGGGCCGAGGAGGGAGGTCAGGGTGCGTTTTGGCCTTACGGAGCACAATCGCTGTCAGGGTGTCTAGACAGACCTGATAAGGATATTAAAGGCTGACAAAGGAGCCCATTGTGGAGGGGTCAGGGAATCGGTCAAACGCGTTCGTTTTTCTCTGTTTGTCAGGTACACAAGGCTGCGGATAATAAGTTGTCTGGGGGCCAGAGTACATCTTTATTATGGAATGGAAGTGCGTTTGGTTAAAGGCAAGCTGTGGGTTTGTAAAGCTGCGTTTGACGTGCCTGCCTTTGGGGAAGGGGCTGCTCGGCGTCACAGCCCGAGGTCTCTTGCGGGCGAGCAGCCGGCAGAGCTCGCAGCTCCCAGCTTCGTCTTTAGAAGCTGCTTCACGCTCTTCAGAGAAGTGATGATGAATTCCTACCAATTAACGCTCTGGAGCTTTTCCTAAAGAGACTGGCTCGTATTTGAATACTCTAATTTGTAAACTACTTACTTCATTAACGCGCCGCATAAAACAGCTAACGTTTTGAAGGCGGGTTTGTGTAAAGAAGATGTGATGAAACATCACTTAGCATCCATCTCTGGTAATGAATGTCTGTGTGTGCCAGACGCTAATCAATACAGCAAGCCTTTAATATCAGCCTTGCCCTCGGAGCAAGTGATTTATCACGGTTGTTGCTCATATCTGCTGGTCCGTGAAAGTCTTACCCTTTCTTTTTCTGCGTGTTTGAGTTATCTTAAATCTTGTTACGCTGACCGTGGTGTCTGTACAAGTGTGAAAAGTGTTGCTTTTTTTTCCCCCCTCAGAACCCCAGTAAAGAAATAGATGCTGATAACTACAGAGAAAAAAAAAAAACTTACTAAGATAATGCTCATGTTTAGATAGAACAACGGAGGAGGTAAAATAATAATGTAGGAGTCAAAAAAAAACCAGCCTCTGTTTTCAACTCCTCTCCTTTAAAATTCTTCTCACTTAAAGACAGTTGAGGCCCAACTAAATATAAGATTTGGAATTCAGTAGTAAGCTTCATTGAAAACAGCTTATCTGCACTTCTTAGCCTGAAGTTGGCGAGTATAAATCTCCACGCACAGGAAAATAAAGAAAGAACTGCATGAAAGCGCAGCTCTTGGCTCTGATCACTAGATCAGAACCCGAAATGGAGATAATTTAATCATTCAAGAATATTTTAAAATGCCCTTTGATACTTTGATGTCTCCTTACGTTGCTGTTTTCACTTCAGATCCATGAAAACAACTACAGTGGTACGTGGATGTGAGAGTGCCAGGTTCTTTTCATGCCGTGCCTGCAGCTCCTTTGATGCTAATACAAGTAATCATTCTGAGCTTTTGTCATGAGTAAGATTCAGTTTTTCTAACTGACACGTTGCAGAGGAGAATAGCACAGGAAGACGAGCTTTTGCTGCGTATCAGCTTGTGAAAAGCTGGAGTTGGTACTTGTAACTGCAACGTGGGCCTGGCTGCAGAGAGATGCAGGAGCACCGATCCCCCGACTTCAGAGGGAAGGATGCTCTTGTGGTTTCTGTGCAGAGGAGACAGCTGTGGGAGGACTCAGAGATGGCTTTATCGGTCTTGAAAAGCATCTGGAGAATTTTTCAGAGTGCCAAAAATGTTGGCTTCATCAGAGAGAAACATGATCCGCATTAGATGCTGGTGGATCTCATTAAACGTGGTGGCTGAAGTCACTTCAGGCACTGGAAGCAAGCCTGGTGGTTCAGAGCCGAGCCGACGGCTCTGTTTGAGAACGTTTCTATTCAGAGGTTTCAGACCGTGTGGTTATGTCGTTTCCTTGAGTTCTTGAAAGTTTGGGTTTCTAACTGAAGCTTTGCTGGTGAGACTGGAGCGAGCTGAAACAGAGACCAGAGAAGAGCAAGGCAGCAGTGTCCAGGACCTCGCGCTGTATTTAGAGGGAGCTTGGAGTGCAGGTTGGGAACACTGGGGAAAAGAAAGAGCTTTCTTCTTCCTTCTTCCCTCTGCCTTCCTGTTTTAAAGGGAGTCTGTGCAAAGTATTTAAGTGACGCTCTGTGTTTTAAAAGGTTTAATGGGAATTGGCAAAGTTTGCTGCCTGGATATTAGGGCTATTTTCAGGGCGTGTTTTTAGTTAATGTTATAGAGGGAGAAATAATTTCCTGCATTAGTTGAATCACCAAAATGGTAGCAGTTCAAATGGCAAAATTAAGCACGATATATTAGGTATAGGTAGAGCTAGCAAAGGAAACCTGGTTTATATTTTGGGAACAGCCTGCATTGTATTCCAGATTCTGCCAAAATAAAGTAAAACAAATATGTTGAAGAGGGCATGCCAATGTTGCTGCAGTCTCCCATACGAGGACTGTTAGCTAATATTTGTAGAGACGCTCAGACACAGAATAAATAAGGGTGGGAGTGAGCTGTTATCTGTTTTTGTGGAAACAAACATGAATTTGCTCTTCAGGCCAGCAGCCCTGCGAGATAACAAATCAGGCTATGAATATATTCCTCTCAATTCTGCTTCTTCTATATAATATCCAGTTCTTTCACGAAGTGAATATGACTATATACTTCTAAAAATATTGAAGCCATTCTTTTTTTGTAGCGTGGGAGTTGCTGATAACTATTGTCAGTTAAATGTTGATTTCTGAGTTATACACACATCAGAGCAAAACAAACGGTCCTGTCGGTGCCGACTGTTGGCACAGGTGGGGAGATGCCTTTGTTGTTCCCAGTTCTGTTTTTTTTTTCTTTCCTTTTTGCTGCTCCTTCTATCTTAACCGTCAAAAGACCCTCTCTTTGAGGCAGTGTAGGAGGGTATGAGACAGAAAACCAGACTGGAATAGTAGTGCTGCTCTTTTTTCCCCTCACCATAGCTTTGGGAAGGAGCAGTTCCCACCTCGTGGATGCTCAGGATGCCTTGCTGTTTGTAGGGTTCGTACAGCCCATGGTGTAAGGTCCTGTTTGGCCCTCACTCTGCCATTAAACCCAGCAGAAGCGTATCCTCTGCCGAACTTATGTCTGACCATCTTGTTTTGTTCTTTTTTTTTTCTTTTTTAATTTCCATATGTTCCTAGGAACTGGAGAAGCTTGGGCTGCGAGATGACGTAGATCTGCACGTCTACGAAGTCCCAGTTGAATACCAGACAGTGCAAAGACTAATTCCTGCGTTATGGAAAAAGCACAGTCCACAAGTGAGTGAGTAAATGGAGGAGGAGAAAAGGCAGAGTAAATGGCTGACATCTGGCATCCTCACAGCAGCGAGCATAACGTGAAGTCACGTTTTAGCGTGTGTTTGGTTTTGTAGTCCTTTGCTAGATTTTTTTCCTCTTTTTTTTTTCGTGAGAACGTGTGAATTTGTAGAATTTTATGGCTCAGAATAAAGTGTTCCAATTAATGGGAGCAGGCAGTGTGAAGAGGCCGCTGTAAAGGGCTGTCTAGACAGCTCCCAGTCGGTCTGTGCCCCCTCGGCTGTTCCGGCCGTGGGCCTGGCCATGAATGTGCCAATGCTCATTTTGCCCCAAGTTAATTAGAAGTTAGGCCAGGAAGGTTCAAAACAAGAATCGTTCAGTGCTGGGCCCACAAGTTTGTTGATAAATTGTCTTGGTAGTGTGATACCCACACAAGGATTCAGGTGACGGCTCCACCGGCGTTTAACTGGGAATAGCGGGCTGTGATTCTCCATCCTTTGTGCTTTGCTTTGTCTAACTCGTTTCTGTCCTCCTGTAGCTGGTGGTTCACGTGGGTGTCTCGGGTATGGCCACCACCGTCACCCTGGAGAAGTGTGGCCATAACGTGGGCTACAAAGGCTTGGACAACTGCCGCTTCTGCCCGGGCTCTCAGTGCTGCGTAGAAGGTGGCCCGGAGTGCATCGATTCCATCATTGACATGGACACGGTTTGCAAGAGAGTCTCAGCACTGGGGCTGGACGTCACGGTCACTATATCGAAGGATGCTGGCAGGTACGGGATGGCAGTGATGGATGGGGAAAAGAGATTCGTAGCGCCGTGCTTCTTCCCTCCGTGCTCAGTCACGAGGCCCCCACGCTTTGTACGCTTCTAACAGGGCTGGCAGCACTGTCTGTTCTTCTGCAGTCACACAGTTGTGATGGGAAACACTGAGATTTTTACTTTTTGTTGTCCCGGCTGAGATTAAAGCAATTACGGACTCGCTACACCTGGCTCGCATCACGCTTTTTATTGCAGGATGTTGCTGCAATGCTGAACGATAAGGACACAGGTTGTCCTGTCCTGCAGTTTGCATGCCATATTTGTTGCTAAATCAGCTCTGTTTTTATATTTCAGGTACCTCTGTGACTTCACTTACTACACTTCCTTGTACCAGAGCCGTGGGAGGTCAGCTTTTGTTCATGTGCCTCCTCTGGGAAAACCATACACTGCAGAACAGCTGGGTCGGGCCCTACAGGCTATCATAGAAGAAATGCTTGATGTTTTGGAGCATTCGGAAGACAAAATCAATTGTCAGCATGAACACTGAAAGGGGGCAGAAGCTCTCCTAGTATTGCACTTCCAAAACTTCCCCTGCTACAGACGTACTGGGGAAAACGGTCTGAAACGTACAGAACGAGAATTGGAGACCTCAAAAAATGAAAATTCCACTTCTAGAAATTGACGTTTTTTTTTGTCAAATGTGCACATTTCAGCCTAGGCGACGAAGGATTCGAGATCTCTTCTTTAAAACACCTGCGACTACTCATTCCTGAAGTGTGTGTGCGCGCTGTGCTTTATCCAGAGCTTGTCTGTTGGTCAAGTGACAGCTCCCGACCAGTCTCATGCTGTGCAGAGGGAAAGTTTCCCACCTGGACTCGGCGTTCAGGTGCAGGGAATTGATAACTCCATCCTCTAATGACTAGTTCTTAAGTCGAAAGCTTTGCTTTCATTTTGCTTTGTTTTTTTTTTCCCTCTTTGGCCTGAATTATAGGTTCTGATGTGAGAGTATAACTGAGGATGGCAGGAGTGGAGTGGGTTTGCCTGTTGTAAAACAGTTTGTTGGAGCTGAGGAGTCTTCAAAATTGCTTTTGAAATTGAAAGCGCATTCTAGTTGCTGATCTCTCACCCCGCTTCTCCAAGTATTAGTCGGGTCCTCGTTAATGTGCTGGTTAACTGCTAGCTGCAGATAGCAGGGGGGTGGTTTGGGCTCCTTTTGTTGCAGGAGATCGCTGTTTTAGATACCGTACGAACCTACCTTGCGCCAAATACTTCCAAATGTCTTTTTTATTAGGCTCTCGATGCCACCTTCCTCACTCAAATCAACCATATACCTCCTGTACAAAACACATTGTTTCATATGTGTATAAAGCAAATCATTAGCGGTTAAATAGCTTTGCTAAAGGCCACTTTCTCCACAGGAGATCTTTATCGTAGACTCTTGGTGCTAGCTGTTATTTTTAAGGTGAAGGCTGACTAATTTATAACTTCCTTAGCTATGAACTTTCGTTCTCGTTAAAGGTTAGGCAAAGAGTAATGTTTAACTTAAATTCTGCGTTGCCACCTTGATTTATTATAGGCATAAATATGCTAACGTGTGGATTCAGAGACATTCTGCCAAATGAGATCTTCTAAAATCCTAAACCTCCTCCCCCTGTCTGGGAGCCAGAGGCAGTGATTTGAGAACCAGGAATGCTGCTTAGGGTGAGTGTTCCCGGCTGTTTGTTAGTGCCCCCCTCCCAATGGGAGGGTACGAAGCACTGCTTCTGGTGGGGGCTTTCCCAGGAATTCCCTTGGGAAAGCGTACCTGCAGGTTCTGAGCAGGACTTTAAACGTTTCTGACACTTGTCGTGTGGGTTTGGTTCCAAATTACAAGACTCCAGTGAAGGACAGGTGACGTTAGGTGGGAACAGACCCCAAACTGGTCGTTGATGGCCAGCAGGTCTTATCAAGGAGCCATTTAAATGAAGAGGTCTGTGATTTGATTCTAATGCTATTACAAATATATATAAATATATATATATATAAAGCAGCTTTTTGAAATGTTGTAGAATATCCTTATTTTAATTTTTCTAATTATGAATGATTCTGCTATAGTATCTCTCAGTGAGAGCTGCCACTAACGTGCTGTTTTCCAGTAGAAGTCTAGTGATGACAGAGGAAATGCCACTTCTCCTCGTAAGCCTTGCGCAAGGGCGAAGACTTCTGCAGTTGCAGTGACTTTGCCAAGGGGATCTGGGTATGAAGATGTTTGGTTTACCGAGGAAATTCCCTCTGTACTTAGTGTACAGGCTGTCCTGATCAAAAGAGTTTGCCTTCAAAGTAAATGTTCTCTTTTGCATTCGAATACGAAGTAGCACTTGTCAGATCGTCGGCAGGCAGGCAGGCTTTCTGATTAGTAATTTATTATATTTAATATTTTGTTTAAATATTCGTGATTTGACACGGTTTTGCAAATAGTTGAGCTACTTATCCCCTTGTAGAGTTCTTCCTTTATCTGCTAAGAAGTTCTTTGTCTTCGGTGTATCCTAGCTGCTAAACTTTTAAGAGATTCATGTACCTGGCTACGTTCAGCGATCGATTTAAGTCATTTTCAGTGTTGCTATTTAATTTCCGTGTGACGTAGTCGCGGATGAAAGGGGAGTGGGAGACCTGCGGGGTTGAAGTGGACACAGGACCTGCAGCATTTGTGTGTCGAGGCAGGAGGGATGATGCAGATCCCTGCCTGGCCTCGAGCTCTGTCCACAAGCAGAGTCCAGGCGTCCCCTGTGTTTCAGCAGGTTCCTGCTGCTCGTTCAGGCTTCCTTTGGGGCTGCCTGGGACATCCCTGACGGGAGCACGGCGCAGTTCACCCGGGGATGCTCGTGGTGGGTTTGAGGAAGCTCCAAAACGCACCAGCAGGGAAGGCAGCGGCTGCTTTTGGGGATGTGGCTCTGCAAATTAGCTTAATCAGCCCTTGGAGTATTTCCTGCTCAGCGTCTGCCCTCTTCCCAGAAGTGTCTCGGGTCCTCTCAGGGGGGAAAGCCTTGAGCTGGCTTCTGCGACTTGTGTTTGTCCGAGGCCTGCAGTAGCTGACCTGCTACGTGCCACTGTGGACATCTCCTTTTCAGAAATCCTTCGAGCATTCCTTGCAGCCTTTCCTCGTAACCCGTTTTCGTGAGGCTCCCCCGTGGCCGGGTTCTTAGAAAGCATAATTTATTTTATAATCTTCTGGCTTTTTGAGAAGTAGTCCTCAGAGATCGTGTGTGTAAGGGGTGTCTTGGTGGTAGAGAGATTTTGTATAGTGAAACTTTTTAATGCCATTAAGCTAATTTTATTTAATCTGACCTAAATTAAGTAATTTTTTTTTTGAAAGCTTTTTGTTAAATCCATTAATTCTTGCCACTTTTCGTATAGGTGCGTATTTTCTTTGGAAGTATCACATAAAAATGGATGCAGAGCTTCAAAGAGCTGATGCTTTGTGTACTGCTTACTGTCTGCTTTCTCTTCCAGATCATCAATAAATAGAATTTGCTAATTTGCACTGACTGGGAGACCTGTTGCCGACTACAAAAAGCTTTTGTGCTAGTGAGTAAGCGTAGGAAGTTCAGGTTTAGTGTTAATTACAGTGCCTGCAATTTATAACATGTGAAAGCTGATGAAGTTTTTAGGGTCCTGTGACTGCAGAATTGTCTCTGGTGATGCACGTCACTGAGGAACGGGGGTGAGAATATTTTGTGTTAAGAGAGAATTGGGGAGGTTCCAATGTATCGGGTCTGATGTCATTTTATCTGCTTGCCAACAGCGTGGAGTAGGAATTGGCTCGTGTGTTGGTGAGGTTTGGTGATGACAATTTAATTGTTTCAGTTCTTAAATGCTGTGGAGGACTTTGAGGAGCTCCAGATACCCGGATACTCCTTTGTCGCTTGGTGATGTGATGTCAGGAGATTCTTCCTTTGAATTAAACGCGGTAATCTCTTTTATGAGACACAGCAAAACCAGAAAAAAAAAATAATCCTGTGAACTTGAAAGCTTCTTTGCCTTGTGGGGATGTGACTGAAGGCAAACACAGAAGCTGTTCGTATTTTTGGGGCACCTCTGTGCCAAAACCCATAGGAATCCCACGAAGGAGTTCGCGCTTATTTGGAGTATTCCCCAATCTGATTGCCTCCTCTTAAACGTGGTGGAAGTGGGAAGGGATGAAAAGGTCATGAGGATGGTTAGAGGTGTTGAGAGTGGTTGGGACATGATGCAGCCGAGGGCTGCTGAGCTCGGAGTCCCTCGCGGAGGGACCTGACTGAGGCCGTTCAGAGGTTTAGGGCTTGATGAACGCTAGCTTGCTCTGCTTTCACCCCAAAGACGAGGCGTCCAGAGTAAATGTAGCAGGAATGCTGACTCCTGGCAGAAATGGGGAAGGCGTTTGGTCTGCAGGCAGCCCCGCATCGTGCTGCAGCACTGGGAGCACTGGGACGGCCGCGCTGAACCGGCTCCATCTTGCGGGGTTGCGCCGAAATGCGTGGTAAGTCGGGTAGGAAACTGACCTCGTGTTTACTCACCTAGGCTTAGATGTAGCATCCAAACTCTGTGCGTCTCTCCTGCTGTTGTGCAGGCAATATTTAACCTCCCAGTGCCTCGGTCGGCTGGCAAAAGGGGATTTGTTGCGGGCCGCTCGCGGCGTGCCGGGAACGAGGGCCCGAGAGCTTCCAGGCCTGCAGACTCCCAGCTGGACAGCACAGACTCCCCGTGTCGCTGTTCCTGTTAACGAGAAGTCTGAAAAAGTTAGAATTACTGAAATTTCTCCCGGTACTCACATAATCTTCGTTTAAGTGTGATATTTTGTTGACCTCGTGTGCGGCCTTTCCTAGGCAGTGGAGGGAAGGAGTGGCAGGAGGCGCTGCTCAGAAGCAAAAGGAGGAAAACCTGTGGGTGAGTTCAGCTGCTGATCCCCTGCTAACACGAGAGCCTGAAGCAGTTGTTACGATCTGACCGTGTTATTCCATGGTTTAATTAGTCGTGACTTGTGCATCTTCTTTAAATTACAGCGTGCTTCTAAATCTAACCACGCGGTCTGTGCTCAGACACCGAGCTGCTCTAAAAATGAGCGGTGGTATTTGGACTGGAAACCAGGACGTTTTAGGTGTAGGCAGTACACTGGTGTGGCGGTGTTTTTAATTCTGACTTTCAGATTTCATCCTGCAGTGCTGACGTTAGAATTATTGCCAATTTTTTTGTACTCCTAGAGCGTATTTCCACCAAGTAACCTCATTCCTGTTGTCTACTTGCTTCGATATGCTATCCAATAATAATATTTTGATGAGAAATTTCAGAGTTGCAGAGGCTTTTTACAAATGTTTTTTGTTGGCTTGGATAAAATACCCCTAGTTGCTACTGTAAGTACCCGTCTTAAAATAACGTAGGTGGATTTGTCCTTTTTTGCACCAGAAACCCCAATGTTTTGTGGTATAAAGTGCACTTTTTCTTAAAACTTGTCTTCATGTCTGATTAGTGTCTTACGTGACCGAAGTGAGATTCTGCTGACCAAAGCAGAAACAAAGCTGAGGATGTCGTTAATTCTTCTTTGTATTAATTAAAACCCGAGATCTGCTTCTGGTCCGTCTGCTTTAAGACAAAGTAGAGAACAAAATGCCTCCCCGTAGATAGGAATTAAATATAGGAAATGAAACTATACACTGCCCTTAAATGAAACTCCGTGCTACTGAAGTACACGTTCAGGTTTTTATATTGCACCAGCTTCTTAAATTGCAAATGTTTACTTTGATTAAACAGGGAGTGCCTTGTCCTGTGCTGGGCTCACTTTTGGGAAGCAGAGTGGTGGCGATGGGGACGGATGAGCCTTTTGCACATGGGGTGGGTGGAACGACTGGGCTTTCATCACGGGGAGAAGCTGCTGAGCTCGCTCAGCACCCCCTTTACCCACGTATGCTCTTCAGAACCTGCACTGAATCGAGCTCCAGGTTTTCAGAAACGCGCTCAGACGTGAGAAATTATAAAAATCAGAGTATTTGCTACTTAGTTGGTTAGCTTGGCCAAATCCTTTGAGGTCGTTCTGTCCGTTCTTCGAGGTGACACATTTCTGGGCTCGGATGTGCATGTTCCAGCATCACTCCACCTTTCGGGTCCTCCTTTCGGGTCCTCCTCTCGTTACTCGTGGTGAACCACGCGGTGTCTGTCCGGGTATCTCAGGTGTTGCCAATCTCATGCTCATCAGGGCTCTTGGAGCTACAATTAGGAATCCGTCGGGGCTTCTGTTTTTCTCAGTGTGTTCTTGCAGTGCCTTGTAAACCCAAACAATCTCGTGTGTCACAAAAGGGCTGTGTAATAAAGAACCCGTAACAGATTTTCGGCTTGCTATGACTAGACTGGACTTTGTAACTGAAAATTTAAACTGATGTTTCAAAGTAAATAAAGAGTTTAACTCTGACTGGTGGTCTTCTTGAACAGTCTGTGGTCGGTGTGTGCTGTTGGAGGTGAGTCCCTGGGCTGCTTGGATCTCCTGCCCTGCCCTTTATCTTGCTGGTTTGTTATAAATTGGTTCAGAATGGTGTCTGTCGCTCTGTTACGTTCTGCGATCTGATCCAGAGACAAAATTTACCTCGAGGTACAAAGGAAGAACATAGATAAAGCCAGAATACACGGAGTGTTGCACCGAGATACCACTTAGGAAAATATTGTTCAAACTTGCTGATAGTTAGATACAGAGGCCCGGGGATTGTCCTCCCCTGACTTGATGAAGACTCTTGAAAGTAACGCAGCAGCACGGTTTGTTCCTGAAGAGCCAGAAATTTGGGGAAGCAAAAGTCACTTAAGGCATTCCTTTGCAAGCTTGAAACTTACCCGTTTCACTAAGAATTCCTGGAGGCAGCGCTGAAGAGATCTGATGAACAACCCCCTTTGTGCTTCTCTCCCACCAGTCCTGCTCAGATTTTTGTTTTGTTTTGTGTAAGGCAAGAGCTTGGAGAGCTGAGTTTGGAGCCTCTGCCCATCACCTGCAGGAATCAGGGCAAGACTACCTGCTTTTCCACACCCCGTGGTGTTACATTAAACAAAAAATAACTCCTATTTCCTCGTTAGATGAGGTATCTGTATGGCCCAGTCCCCCCAGCAAATCTTCCTGGCTTCCTGCGAGCTGCTCACAAGGGGCATAAGTGCTGAGGTAATGGTAAAGCACGGGTAACGTGCTGGTGACCCCTGAATCTCTTTGGTCTTTTCCATATCTGCTAATGAAAAATGAAAATCTGGCTTTGTGCGCCCTTCGCTGTCCCCACGTGGGTCTCGGTGGCGATGGCAGCTGGGGAGGTTCCTGCTCCTTCTCTCGGGTGGTAGGGACTTTCTGCACCCTTGGGGGATGCAGGTGGGGTGAACCAGGCAGCAGAAGGCACAAAATCCAGCACAGGCTCTCGAGCAGCGTGGCATTGTGTGCCACAGTCCCTGGGATCGTGCCCTTTCCCCCGAGCTCTCTCCAAGAGCACCTCCTCGCCTCGCTGGGTCCCTCTGGTGCCATCGGGGTGACACAAGGTGCCTTCAGCAGAGAGCCCCGTGGCCACTGGTCCTGACTGGGAGCGAACTGGGGACGTGGGGAGAGCTGGTGCGGTGCCCGTGCCACCAGATGGTGCTGCCAGACAGCCGATGCTGGCCGGACAGACAGACAGACAGCGGGCAGGATTTGTCCCGGTGCTCGTTGCCAACGGCTGGGGCTGGAGCAGCCACCCCAGGGACGAGGTTTCCTTCGGCAGCCCCAGCTTGGGGGCTTCTGGTGGCCGTGATGGGAGGAGAGCTGGGCATCACCCGGCCCAGGAACGGCACCTGGCACCTGAAACAGCCAGGGGAGATTGCACCAGGCTCCTGACTCAGCCCTTGTGCCCGCAGCGGGCTGGGCAGCCCCATTGCTGCTGCTGCAGAGGGCAGGAGGCTGCCCCAGCGCTTGGATGGGGCTCGGGAGCACATCCACGAGGAGCTCCTGGCACAAAAGCCGCTCTGTGAGGTCTCGGCGTGCCCCCAGCCCTGTGGTTTGTGGCTGGAGAGGAGATCAAAAAGGAAAAACGTGCGGGTTTTGTTGGACCCCTGCTTTTTCCCTATGTTTTTGATGTCCAAGCTCAGTTTGGGCGCATTTATTTCCCAACCTGCCCCGACCAGCCCAACCCTCTGGTCCTCCTGCACAGCCAGGAACTGAACTATCCCTAAATTTATTCCCTTCCCAGTTGCTTTTATCCCCCTGGCAGCTGCCCGGCGCTGACAGGGTGCCGGGGAGGCCAAAGCCCTCCCTGGCCGTGAGCCGCAGCACGTGCAGCCGCGTGAGCTGGCGCTGATGAAATCATGCTGTAACTGCCTTTACAAGGTGATAAGCCTTTCCTGCAAGGTGCTGTTCCCGGGGTGATGTCACGCAGCCCTGTGCTGATGAGGCCGTTTTGAAACCTGAACTCTCTGCAGGGAGAGGTTCGGGCTCGTGCTGGACGCCGCGCGGCTCAACCCGGCGCATCCTCGGCTCGCGCTCCTGGGCTGCAAATCCCCGGGGAACCCCCTCGATGGGGTGGATCCCAATCGGTCTGAAACATTTGCTTTCTGTCTCACAACGTCCTCATCTCGCTGGGAGCCTGCTCTCTTTCTTTTCTTCCTCCCCTGCCCCAAATCCCTCTGAACTTACCCTAAATGAAGTGGGATTTTTGGGCAGCGCCCAGCTGGCTGCGCGCCCTCGGCGCATTTCCCCGGCGCGTGAATCGAAGCCAACAGGGTGCCCACCCTCCTCCTCTCCATCGTGCACCCAGGGGCTCCCCGGGGTGCAGGAATGGCTGCAATTTCCTGCCCCACGGGCACGGGACCGAAATTTTGGGGAGCAGCAGCAGGTCCCGTGGTGTGGCTCTCTCTGCCTCTCACCCCGATGGCTGCGCATGTGGGCGAGGGACGGGCACCGCAACGCCTGGCTCCAGGTTTCTGGGAGGTGGTCGAGGATTTAACCCCCCCACTCTGCTGTGTGCTTGGGTTTGCTTGGCCAGATCTCAGCTGAGCAGTGGCAAATCACGGAAAGCTTCTCTTGCCTGTAGGATTTCCATCTCCCCACCCAACGAGTTGTTCTCGATAGTCTATAACTTTATTTCTGGGGCTTTCTCAAAAAAAAAAAAATCCAAGCGCGGCCTAAATCCCCTTGTCCTTTGGTGTCCCCTCTCTGCTCAGGCAGCACAAATACTGCTGAATATTCCCGTGATCCTGCTGCAGTGCTGCGTTCCTGCACCAAGATGGGGTTGGGATCCTTCGATGACTTTGTGTTGGGGGTTCGGCTGTGACCAAAAGGGTGCTGGGCTCCCCAAAAGGATGCTGGGCTCCCCAAAAAGGTGCTGTGCTTCCTGGGGAGTTTTCATTCTCACAATTCATCCAAGCCGTGGATGAAGCCATCCAGGCTCGGTGCTGCAGGGTTTTGGGGAGCTCTCTGTGCTCTCCTTCCTGCACTGCCTCCTGAGCGCTCCTCTGGGACGTGTCCCGGTGCTGGGGACAGGACCAGGAGCTTCCCCCAGGCACACCCCAAGGTTGGTGGCTTGGGGACATCGGATGGGACATCGGAGGGGCACAGCACGGCCCCGCTTTGATGGGGAGAGGCTCCTGACATTAAAAATCTTCTCCCCAAAGCCTCTCCTCAAACACCACGCTGGGCTCAGCCGGGGTGAGCTGCCCCAAATGCCGGCGGTCCCAAATGCCACCAACCTTCGTGTCCCAAGGGGAAGCGTCCCTGCAACCCCAGAGCATCGCAGAGCGTGGACCCAAACCCTCGTGCCCCTGCCGTGCGAATCCGTCTGCCGGGGCCGGGCGGGATGCTTGCAGCACGCAGGAAACTTTCTTGTGCTGAGGCCGATGATGTAAGCAGGTGTTTGGGGCAGCAGCCGGGGATTTCCATTTTTGGCCATGGGATTTGAGTAATTTCCTGTATTGCACGGTCAAAGGGGTCTGGGAATCCGAGTTAATCTTTGACCACGAGTGCAGTCAAGTCAGAAAACTCTTTTCCAAGTGGAGCAGAAGCCTCGCTTTTTGGCAAATGCCGTGAACAGAACAAAAGGGGGGGACGCGAGCCCAGCAGCAGCAGCAGCAGCACAAAGGTGCTCGTTGCTCACCTGATCCGGCCTGGTTGGGTTTTGTTTAGAACTGGCTAAAGGTCGGCAAGATTTCCATTGTGCTTGTTCATTGTGACGCGGGGAAGGCACGAGAGCAGCACCGGCCATCCCCAGCCGCTGTGGCTGAGCTCTCCGTGCCCATTTCCTCACCTGGAATGAAACAGGAGCCTGAAACCTCCCCGCTGCGGGCTCGTGCATGATGCTCTTGGCCTCAAACACCTCCTGAGAAATCATTGCCCGGCTCGCTGCAGGGCTTTGCAGGAAACCACCCCCTCCAGCACCCGAATTTCCCACTTGGAGCATCTCCAGCAGGCTCCGAGCTCGGCTGCGACACCGGGACCCCGAGCCCGGCCCCTGCGAGGTTTTCAGCCCTCCAAGATTTTTGGCAGCAGGGGCTCAGCAGCGTGCGGGGCAGCTCGGTGCCTCTGCAGCCATCCCAACCCCTGCTGCCAAAAATCTTGGAGGGCTCCTCCCTGCCCGTCCCCGCAGCACCCCTCGGCTCAGCACCGGGCAGGACGGCGACGGCACCGGGTAGACGCGAGCGACGCTCAGGGTCCTGCTCCCTCTCCGAGCCCTTCTCCAGCTTCTCCAGCACTGCAGGGCCGGGGCTGGGCGGCGTCTGGTGGGGAAGTGGCAGCCGAAAGCGTTCCTCCTTGGGGCACTGGTTCTCAGCTCGCAGCGGGGCCGCTTCCTGCGGGGCCGCCGGGCTCAGGAGATGGCCCCCGCTGCGCTCGGGGCTGGACCGCATCCTGCCCAGAGGTGGGGACAGGAGGCAGGGAGGTTATTTACGTCCTGCTGGGCTCAGCAGCTCCCGCTTTGAACTTCTTGCTGGGCTTTTCGCCAGCCCGTTCCTCGCCGGCCTCCACGGGATGCTCCACCTGCTGCTTCAGTCGCCCAATCTCCCCGTTTCCACCCATGGTAAAGGTTGGATAAATCCAATATTAAAATAATTAATTAAAATACGGCTTGGCCGAAGGAGAGGGAAGGAGGAGAAGATGCTCCCTATGCTCACAGCCGAGGCTTTGTTCCAATAAAGCATCTCGCGGGCTGGTGAGGACACGCTGGGAAGTTTCCTAACGGGTCACTCGGCACCCACAGCCGCTGCAATTTAAGATAATTTTTATTGCTCTTGCCGGCCTGTAAATCTCCGACTTCACCGCCTGGCGCCTTTTGGGGAAAAAACATCCGGCTTCGGCCAACTTTGATGCTCCCCACATGCTGCCCCCCGTGCGTCAGCCGCGGAGGGGCCGGTGGCACGCGGCGCGCCCACGGCTCAGAAAATCGTTGCAAAAGCAGAACTGCAAAATTGTAGAATTTGCCGTGTCTTGCTCAACGGCAAGGCACGACGTGATGTTTTTTTTTTGGGGGGGGACATCTCGTTCTACACCCACACAGCTCAAAATTTGGAGGATTGCTCTGGGGGCTGCGCCGCGGAGCTGGAGATGCTCAGGGACGGCACGGTGGCGCGGTGCCTTGAGCAGCCACCGCTGGCCCCGCAGAGCTGCTCCATCTCAGCCTCCTTTGTGCCTGCCCCTGTGCCTGCGATGGGGACGGCAGCGGTGCCGTGCCACCCTGCGGGGCCCCAGGCCAGCACCCATGGGTGCTGAGCTCTCCGTAGGGCGCAGCGCTGGAGGAAAGGTGGCTCCAGCCGCGACGCCGCTGAGGTTTCCTCGGGAGCCGCGTGTGGGATCTGTTCCCAACCCAGAGGAACCAAAAGTGGGGCAGGAAGAGGCTCTGCTCAGGGAAAGGCAGCGTGGAGGCAGGTTTTTTTTTGGGGGGGGTCCCCGCCTGCTCCCCTTTATCCCCCCATCCAGAGCAGGGGTGGAGCGGGGAGATCCCCTGCACGTGACGCTGCTCGTGCTGATGAGCTGACGGTTTCACGTGGCTCCGGGTGAAAAGTTTCTTCTCCTTTTTGCCTCGAGCAAACCTCGAGAATCTGGGTGAAAAAGGCAGGAAGGATGCTTGAACCCGTGCTCCCGAGGAGGAGCTGGAGATAAACAGAGCTAAATCCCAGGCTCAGGGTAATCCCCCCGCGGGAGCAGTTAAGGACCGGGCGCTTGGCTCGGCTGCAGGAAATTCGGCCTCGTGTGCCCCAGGTCCCCAGGCACAGGAGGACAGCGAGGGGCTCGTCCCCCCGGGGCTGGGCTCGTGTCCCCCCTGTGCTTGTGGCTGAAGCATCCCTTTGGAGATGGGGTGGACGGCCCCGTGATGGCTCAGCCTCGTGTCTCGCCTCCGTTTTGGGGGCGATTGCCAGGTTCTGCCCCTCGCCGACCCCCCGGGGCTCAGCCCATCTCCCTGCCACCCCGATAAAAAGCTCGCACTGATCCCCACGGAGCTCCTCGTGCCACGAGAGCCCCACCGACGCGTCCCTGCGCCCTTCCCGGTGTCTCCACCGCCTCCTCCAAGCGAGGATCCCGTGGCTCCGGCTCTCCTTTGGGCTCGCCTGCGCTCGGGCAGCCCCGGCTGGACCCGTGCCACCGCGGCGTGCCCGGCACCTTCCCGGCTGCCCTCAGCAATGATGCAAACGCCGCCCGGGCTTACTTCAGGAGGGAACCGGAGCAGGGGCAGGGAAGTGCAGCAAAGCCGGGCTGCGGTGTCGTCAGCCGGGAACCTCCCGGCTTTGGCTTTTGGAGAAGTTCAAACACCGACCCGCTGCCTCCCGCCCGCACGTCTTGGCACGAGCCGGGCTTCCCAGCCGCCTCCCCCCCTGCTTTCCGCTTCCCCCTTTCTGCAGGGCAGAGAGAAGAGCTCGAAGAAAGGGGCCCCGACGGGCACCTTGAGCCGTGAGCGTGGCCAATTTGCCAGGGGAAAAGGAGGGAGATGAGGACGCGGGGCTGGACGTGATGCTGGCCGCGGCACCCGCCTGCCCGCACACCTCGGTGCTCCCCTGTCACCCCCTGTCACCGCAGGGACACCGCGTGCCACCTGCGAGGCCACCAGCTGTCCCCAACAGCCCCGAGCCCCCCGGTACGGCGAGGGGAACCCCTGCAGCTGCCCGCCACCAGCAGAGAGAGCGGGAGGTGGGAAACGAAGCGAGGCAGCAGGAAACATTCCTCGCCTCCCCGCCGCGAGCAGCCCCGGGCTTTGCGCTGCCCCGGCCGCGTGCTCGCCGCGGCGTCACCCACACGGGCAGCCCTGGGACGGGGAGGGAGAGGAGAGGAGGGGAGGGTGAGGGGGGGGAGGGCGGGCAAAGTCCCGCTCCTATAAAGCCAGGTCTGGTCCTCTTCATTCATTCTTCTGGCGGCATCGATAAGAGCCGCCCGCGGAGCCTTTGCGCAAGAGGTTTTGCAACTGGGGCCGCTCGGTGCGATGCTGCCGGGCGCGCTGCGGGGTCTGGGGGTCGCCGCCGTCTGCCTGCAGCTCCTGCTGCTCCTGGGGGGTGCGGAGCCGCGGCCCCACGGGTGGGACGAGGAGCGGCTGCAGGTGGAAAGCATCAAAAGGAGCATCCTGGAGCGGCTGGGGATGCCCGCGCCCCCCGCCCCGCGGCGCAGGCTGGACCAGGAGAGCATCAGGAGGGCGCAGCAGCACTACGAGCAGAAGGTGGCTGAGCTGATGGGGAACCGCAGCCGGGAGGAGGTGGCGGTGGCGGTGGCCGGGACCAGGAGGCTGCACAGCCTGACAGCCAGCCGTAAGTAGAGGTGGCCCCGTTGCCATCGGGAGACCCCCCCCGTGGGCTCTGGGTCTGTGCTGGGGTGACATGTCCTGCTGTGGGGTGACATGTCCTGCTATGGGGTGACATGTCCTGCTATGGGGTGACATGTCCTGTCATGGGGTGACATGTCCTGCCCCGTCCCTGAGCCGCGTCCCGCGCGCTGCCCCAGCATGTGCTAGGACATGATCGGGCATGAATCCGCTGCTGTCACCTTCCTCCTCCTCTTCCTCCTCCTTCTCCTCCTCCTCCTCCTCCCAGCCGCTTCCCCTGCTCGGGCCGGGGGAGGAGTGGCCGTTTCCAGCTCTTTGGCTGCAAAACGCAAAGATTGGTGAATTCCAGATAAAAGCGGGTTCTGTGGTGCCGCCCGGTCCCTCGCCTCCCGCTGCTCCCTGTGGCCGGGGCTTTAACCAAACCTGGGGGAATTGGGGGTTATATTCGGCTGCTGCTCGGGCTGGGGGTCCCCGCGTGTCCGGCACCCCCGGGGGTGGAGGCTGGGGATGGACCCTGCGGGGTCGGGATCCCGCGGGCTGCGGGCAATTCCCCGGAGGTGTCCGCGGGGCAGCTGCGTGGTTTGGCTGCCGGACAAGGAGCTGACCACAAGGCTTGACTCAGGGCTGGATTTCCAGCTCTTACATCAGCTCTCCTTCCTGTCCCCGCAGTGCGACACCGGACAGAGCCCTCCCAAGGAGAGCAGGACCCCTACGGGGACCAGGACCCCCATGGTGACCAGGACCCGCGGGGTCCCTACCGCTACCACCTCGTCGTGACCCGCACAGAGGCTTTCCACCGGCGCCTGCGGGTGGTGCAAGCAGAGCTGAAGCTCTTCAAGCAATCCCTGGGCTCAGGGCAGCCCCAAGTCAGCATCTACGCACCGGGGGGACCCGGGGGAGCCCCCCAGCTCCTGCAAACCCAAAAGCTCGACCCCGACACTCCAAGCGTGGACCTGACAGCGCCCGTCCGGCGCTGGGCTGCCGGTCCCGAGGCCAAGCTGCAGCTGGAGCTGGCCTTCACCACCAACATCTCGGTCTCGCCGGCGGGCTCAGGAGCCGAGACATCGGTGCTGGAGGTGGAAACCCTCGAGGCCAAGGTGCCGAGGGCCCGGAGAGCCCGCGGGCTGGACGAGGAGTGCAGGAAGAGCGAGGGCAAGTGCTGCCTCAAGTCGCTCAAGGTGTCCTTCCAGGACATCGGCTGGTCGGACTGGGTGATCGCCCCCAACAGCTACTACATGAGGTTCTGCGAAGGCTCCTGCCCGCACAACTACAAGCCGGCCAGCATGCACGCCCAGATCAAAGCCCGCATGCACTCCCTCTCCAAAGCCACCCCAGCGCCCTGCTGCGTGCCCGCCGCCTACGACCCCATGGTGCTGATGCACTACGACGGCGAGGGCAGGCTGGTCTCCACCGTCTTCGAGGACATGCTGGTCACCAAGTGCCACTGCGCCTGAAGTCCCCTCACCTCTGGCACGGACGGGGACCCCCTGGGTGGTGGCAGAGCCCCCCCAGAGCACCAGCGCACCCAAAAAGCAGACCCAGGGGACGAAACGTGCACGGAACGGCTCAGCCCCGTCCTGAGGACACGATCCCTCCTCCAGTCTCCAGCTGGGATCACTGCCACTCCACAGGCCACCGTAACTTATTCACCCTCTCCTCCCTTATTTAAAGCATTTTTTATTTTGGTAGCCGGGCTCTTCCCACCAGAGGCAGGACGGGCACGGCGGCGGGGCTGTCCCCAGGTGGCCGCAGCGCGCCCCGGTGCCCGTTTTCCTCTGGTTCCAGACTTATTTATACGCCTCTTATTTATTGCTAACTTATTGTATCACGCGGCGAGAGATGTTCTTGGGAGTTTGTTGGGTTTTTTTGTTTCTTTTGTATTTTGTATATTTCCATAAAACAGATCGCTGTAGCAATGGAAACCAATAAAGTGATGGGAACCAGGCTGCTGGTGGTGCTGAGCTCCCCGGGGCGCACGGGACCCGAGCCCTGCGGTGGTCCCCGTTGTGTCCCCCCACCCCCAGCACCCACGGCCATCCGGGAGGTGGCTTCTCACGGCTCTGCCTGTAAATCCTCTGGCTTTCCGGGGTCAGGCCAGCCCCATCCCTGCCCCGCGAGCCCAGCGGGTGAGTAATCCCTGGGCGATGGTCCCAGGGACCTTTGGTTTGTTTGTGGCCTTGAAACGGGTGCTGGGCGCAGCCTTGACCCCGGGGCCATCGGGCTGGGAAGCGGCTGCTGCCACTTCCAGGCTCCTGTGGCAACGGGACCGGGGGACGGGGGCATGGGATGGGGGGACCCCCACCCCGGGGATGTGGGCTTTGGGGGCATGGGCTTGAGGGACATGGGGTAGGGGTCCTCCACCCTCGGGATGTGGGGTTTGGAGGCCAGAGCTTGAAGGCTGTGGGATATGGGGACCACCACGATGGGGGCGTGGGGTTTGGGGACCAGGGTTTAAGGGATGAGGGGCATGGGGACGTGTCCTTGAGGGTCCTGGCACCTCCGCTGCAGGGACGCGGGCTCTGAGGGCTCTGGGGACCTTCCTGGGGACCTCACGTGGCTCTGTCAGGTTGAAGTTGACAGCCTGCAGACCAGGAGCTACGCGTGGGATTTGGGGCAGTTACAACATTTCATGCGTCACGGTGGAGCAACACCGAGACCCGCACAGGGCTGGGAGGGCACCTGGGTGCGCCATGGCCTCACGTCCCCCTTCCCCTCCAGCCACGTCCTGGGGTTTGTACCCTCGCAGCCATGGCCTTGGAGATCTTGCCCCAAAGCGGTGCCTTTCCTCTTCACCCCAAACTGACAGATTTGGCAGGAAAACAGCAAGGTCGATCCCATTTCCTGGGTGTCCCCAACCACCGGTGAGTCCCCACGTTCACGGCCACCCTGACACCCCAAAAGAGGAGCTGCACGCCATGGGTGCCCCACGGCACCCAGCCCTTACTGGGAACCCGATGCTCCCAGCAGGGTGCGGGGGGGACCCCCTGCACCCCTAACCCAGCCCTGGGGACCCCCGGGGACCCCACATCTGGTGGAGGCCACCCGTCGCCGTCCCCTCGGTGCAAAGCCCGGGGAGAAGCGGCCGCTTCCGCTCCCCATCCCAGGCAGGAAACGAGTGCAAAGCAGTTTTGCTTTAATTGCAAAAAAAAAAAAAAAAACTAACCCAAAACCCAACCCTCTGCTTCCCCATCACGGCCACCGGGCAGCTGTGACCCCCCCACCCCTGGAGTCCCCGTCCCCTCAATTGTCGGGGACGACGTAGACCTCCTCGTTGGGGGGCCCCGTGTTGGCGTAGATGGGGTGTTCCCCGGCGTCGCTCTCCATGAAATAGGTGTCGTCCGCGGGCACCTGCGGGCTGGGGGCACGGGGGGGTCACCGGGGGGGGGAAATGTCCCCCTCCTGTCCCACCCCGAGTGGCTCTGGGGGCTCAGCGGGGGTGAAAGAGAATGGGTTTGGCACCAAAAGTGCCCGGTCTTTGGGTTTGGTGGGGTGGGGTGGGGGGAGGTGGGGTGGGGTGGGATGAGGATGAGGATGGGATGAGGATGAGGTTGGGAATGGGATGGGGATTGGGATGGGGATGGGATGGGGATGGAGATGGGGATGAGATGGGGTGGGGTGGGATGAGGATGGGGATGGGATGGGATGGGAATGGGGATGGGGATTGGGATGGGGAATGAGAATTAGATGGGAATGGGGATGGGATTGGGACGGGATGGGGATGGGATGGGATGGGATGGGATGGGATGGGGACAGGACATCATTGCATAGGACTGCACGGGGGCTGGATGCCACATTCCCGTGCCGGGTGCTCACCTGTACTGCGCCTGCTGCCACCCCGGCGTCCCTCCGTGCGCGGGGGCCGTGCCGGTGCCCACGCAGGGGCTGATGAAGACGTTCTCATATTCGGGTGCCACGCTCACACCCGTAGCAGCGGTGGCGGTGGTGGCAGTGGGGCCGCTCTCACCCCCGTGGCTGATGTACCGGGGCTGCCCGTGGGCCACGGCGGACTCCTGCTTGCCCCATCCCGCGGTGGCGGCCGCCTTCCTCCTCCGGCGGCACACGGCGACGCCGACGGCCACCGCCACCAGCACGGCCACCACGGCGGCGGTGGCCCCGACAGCGGCGGCCACGACCTCCGAGCCTCCCGGGCACTCTCGCTCATAGAAACCGGAGACGTTGAAGGTGCCGTCGGGCGCGGTGCAGAGGCAGCTGAGGTTGGCGGCGCGGGCGCAGGCGGTCAGCACGCTGTGCACCGCGTCGCAGCGGCACGGCACGGTCAGGAGGCTCAGGCTGGGGTGGAAAGCGCTGCTGGGGACGGCGGGCAGGGGGTTGTCCTGCAGCTCAAGGCTCTGCAGGGCGGCCGCGGAGGCGAAGAAGCCGTCGGGCAGCTCCTGCAGCCGGTTGTGCCCCAGGAGGAGCCGCCGCAGGCTCTGCGCCCGCTGCAGGAAGGTGCCGGGGAGCCGCTGCAGCGCGTTGTGCGACAGGTCCAGCTCCTCCAGCGTGGCTTCCACGCGGGACGTGGGGCTCACGGAGCCGATGCCGTTGTGGGCCAGGAGCAGCCGGCGTTGCTGCCCGAAGATGCTCCAGTCCAGCTCTCCGCACCCCGTGGTGCTGTTGGAGAAATCCTCCTGCGTGGCCGACGCCGGGGAGAAGCAGGAGGCCGAGGTGGCCGCGGGGAGCAGCAGAAGCAGCAGCAGCAGCAGCGTGGCCGTGGGGTGCCCCATGGCCACCCCGCTGCGGGGAGACGGCTGTCAGCCACACCAACCCCCCCCCGGCCCCACTACCGGAGCCGCTTTCCCCCTTCCCAGTGCCAACCAGCGCAGCCCAGTTCAGCCGTGCCGCCCTTCCCGCGCCCTCTCCCCTCGGCGCCTCGCACCCGTGGGTGCTTTCGCCGTGTCCCCCCCGCACCCCTCGTCCCCGGAGCCCCACTCGCCTGCGGCTGGCTCTGTGCGGAAAGAGGAACAGGCGGGCCCTGCCGGCCCCGTGTCACCGCACCGGGGCGTAGCCGGGTCCGGGGGGGGTCACCAAAGCTGCCCCCACCTCGGGGACCAACCCCCAGCCTCCACGGCCGCGTGGGCACCCCACGGACCCCGGGACCCCAAGGCTCTGCCCGGCCAGGGGGGGTGCAGGAGGATGGTGGGGGGCGAGCGGGGTGCCAAGGGGTGCCAGCCCCAAAGGGGGGGGACAGGGAATGGGGATGGGGGGGTCCCAGTTTGGGTTTGGGGGTCCTGGGTGGGTCCCCACCCGTGTCATGGCTGCGTGGCGCAGCGTGGTGAATTGTGCCCGGCCGGGGTGGCGTGGGGGGGGCCACGGGTGACATCGGTGACAACGGTGACACCAAGAACTTTTTTTTTGGGGGGGGTCCAGGCTGGGGTCCCCCACACCGTGCCCCTTCCGGACACGAGGCTTTGGGGTCACATCAGGGCGGGGGGAGGTGGCCGTGGTGACCCCCCCCCCACAAGGGGGTCACAGCGGGGGACCCCTCCCCACCCTCACCCTCGGGGATTGGGGGTGTCCCGTGTCCCACGCGTGGACCCGGCCCCACATCGCCCCCCCCCGACCCCGGGGCCGCCCCCGCGTGTCCGTGGGGGTCCGTGGGAGGGTGGAGGGGGGGGCGGCCTCCTCCCGGCCCCGCACGGCCCCGCACGGGCTCCGTGTCCCGGCCACGGCCGCCCCCTGCCGGCTCCGCCGCGCACACGCGCGCACGGCCACGCACACGCGTGCACACGCACAGCACCGGGCTCGTGCACGCGCATCCCTCCCCGTGCACGCGCACACGAGCGTGCACCCCCCCCCCCACCCTCCCCTTCCCAGCCCCGTGCGCTCCCAGCACACGCGCGTGCACCCCCCCCACGCCCACGCGTGTCCGCGCTCCCGCACACGGCGCCTGCCTTAAGCTCCCCGCCAGCCCCCTCCCCTTTTATCCGTGTCCCCCCCACACCCACGAAGTTTTTGGGGTTCCCCCCCCGAAGTTTTTGGGGTCCCCCCCCCCGAAGTTTTTTGGGTTCACCCCCCCCACGAGGTTTTTGGGGACAGCACCCACGCGGTGTCCCCGCGGGGCCGGGCAGGATCCGGTCGCGGTGTCCCCCCCCCGTGCCCATCACCGTGGGGTCGGAGCCCCCCCCCAGCTCCCGGGGTGCGGAGGGGACACAAGGGGGTGCTGTGACACCGGGACAAGAGGACACGGGGGGGGGGCGGGTGGTGTCGCCGTGCCCCACGGGTGTCCGAGTGTCCCCCGTGGCCCCGTGCCCTCCCCCCCGTGTCCCTGTCCCTCCGTTGTTCCCCTAACTGCACTCATCCACCCACTCGTGTCCGTGTCCCCCCACTCGTGTCCGTGCCCCCCTTTGTCTCCATGCCCACCTTGTCTCCATGCCCCCCACTTGTGACCGTCACCCCCAATCGTGTCAGTGTCCCCCCTTTGTCTCGGTGTCCCCACTCGTGTCCATGTGCCCCCACTCGTGTCTGTGTCCCACCTCGTGCCCCTTTCCCCTATTCGTGACCGTGTCCCCCCACTCGTGTCCGTGTGGCCCCGTCTCCATGTCCCCACTCGTGTCCTTTTCCCCCCTCCACTTGTGTCTGTGCGCCCCCCACTCGTGTCCGTGTCCCCTTCTTTGTCTCGGTGCCCCCACTCGTGTCCACCACTCCCTTCCACTCGTGTCTGTGTCCCCCCTCGTGTCCCTCTCCCCCACTCGTGTCCATGTCCCCCTTTGTCTCCGTGTCCCCCTTGTCTCCATGACCCCCACTCGTGTCCGTGTCCCTCCTTTGTCTCTATGTCCCCACTCGTGTCCCTTTCCCCCACTCGTGTCCGTGACCCCCCCCTCGTGTCCGTGTCCCTCTTTGTCTCCGTGTCCCCACTCGTGTCCGTGTCCCTCTCCACTCATGTCCCTGTCTCCCCTTGTGCCCCTTTCCACCCCCTTATGTCCATGCCCCCCCTTTGTCTTGGTGTCCCCACTCGTGTCCCTTTCCCCCACTCATGTCCGTACCCCCCTTGTCTCCACGCCGCCCACTCGTGTCCGTGTCTCCCCACTCGTGTCTGTGCCCCCCCCCTTTGTCTCGGTGTCCCCTCTTGTGTCCCTTTCCCCCACTCGTGTCCATGTCCCCCCACTCGTGTCCGTGTCCCTCCTTTGTCTCGGTGTCCCCTCTCGTGCCCCTTTCCCCCACTCGTGTCCGTGTGGCCCCGTCTCCGTGTCCCCACTCGTGTCCTGTCCCCCACTCATGTCCGTGCCCCCCCACTCGTGTCTGTGTCCCATCTTTCTCTCGGTATCCCCACTCGTGTCCGCGTCCCACCTCGTGCCCCTTTCCCCCACCCATACCCGTGCCCCCCTTCTCTCCACACCGCCCACTCGTGTCCGTGCCCCCCCCCCGTGTCCCCACCCCCCCCCCAACCCATCGCCCCTTTAATCCCCCTCCCTCCCCTTTAACCCCGCCCCCTCTCCCCCTCCCCCCTCCTCCCCCCCACAGCAGCAGCAGCG
>NC_045584.1:920053-1029949 GCF_009819795.1 Aythya fuligula | reverse complement strand
CCACGGACACGGGGACGCGCTGCTGCGTGGTGGTGGCGTTGAACTACGGTCGGGTTAGTCCTTGAAAAGCAACACGTGTAGGTCAGAGGAAGCTTTGCTCGGTGGGCACGGCACCCAGAAGGTGGAGGCACCTGCCTTCCCTTGCTCCTGTGCCGACACGAGCTCTGTGCTGCAGTTTGGCACCCAGTGAGACCCCACTGCTGGGAACAGCAACGCGCCTCGCCTCGTCCCAGTGCACAGAGCAGCGTCAGTGGCACGGAGCTGGAGGTTTTATGGCAACAAACCCCAAAGCTGCAGCTTCTTCTGCTCCCTTCTTGGCCACCGCTGCTGCGTGGGACCCCGGGAGGACCCAGGAGCTCTCCACGACGAGCCGAGGGCTGGTGACCTCGCGGCTCCCCTCATCCCACCTCAATTTCCAGCTGCCAGCTGCAGCCAGGAGCTCACACAAGGGCAGGGGCTGTGCGGAGATGGAGCCAGATGCAGCCGTGGGGATTTGCCTGGTGCTGAGGCCCTGACCACGGCACGTGCTGGGGGACCCGGTGTGACCACGGCGGTGCTGCGGGACGGCTCCGCCTGGCAGGACTCCTGCACCCCGGTGAATAATTAACTAAGCGCGTCATTAACGACTGGAAGCCCTCAGCACAGAACGAAGATCCAGCGGGTCGCTGCGTGGCACGCAAAGGGCGTCCTCGGGAGGGTTTTTTTTTTAAAGCCAAAGCAAACTCCGAAGATGTCACTCGGCAGCCGGCTGCGTAAGGAACCGGCGAGGTGAAGGCGTTTGGAAAGCAGCCAGGCAGAAGGGTGCTGGAGGAAGGTGCACGCGGTGCAAATCAGGGTGACACGCGGGGCACAGCCAGGGCGTCCCCCTTCCGAGCTTCGTTTTTTCACTCACTCTGCACTTGGAGATGCTCAGGGGGGTGCCAGCTGTGCCGGGCCTGCAGGCGAAGCACGGGACGGTCGGGACAGCCAGGTCTCGTGCGCGTCCTCCTGCCCCCATCACGTCACCAACACACACACACACACGCCCCGGTTTCCTTCCTGCAAGAGGGGCGAACGCTTCGGTGTTTCTGCACCTCCCCGGGGCAGGCTGCTCCCCTCCCGGTGCTTGTTGTGACTGTGGGGTGGTAACACCACGGGTTTGGCTGAGTGAGGCCGAAGGAGAGCGCCCAGCAGGAGATCGATCCTCCCGTGCCCCTCTGCTGCTGGGCACCCTCTGTCCCCGTGGTTAATCCGCCTGCCCCGGCTCCTCTGCAGCATTCCCGGGAAGGGCAGCGCTGCCCGGGGAGCACAGCCCCGATTTTGGACATCCCTCCATTGGATTAGCACAGCGTTAACTCAGGAGTTGTTCGGGCTGTGTAAGCAATTCCAGCGGGGCTGAAGTCATCGCGGTCCCTGCGAGGTGCCGGCTGCCTTCCCCCTTCCTTGCTCCTCTGGCTGGGCTCACCGGAGGGCTGAACCCGGGCTGTGGAGGCACTCAGGGAGCTGCAGTGAGGCTCTGCACCTCCACGGCTGTAGGGCAGTGCACGAAAACCACCGCTGTGATGAGTTGAAGAGCTACAGGGGAAGGTGAAAAGCAGGAGAACGCGCGAGCGTCGCGGCGCTGCTATCCAGCGGTGTTTCAAGGTCTCGGCTGACAAGAGGCAGTGATGAAAGGTTTCGAGGTCTTGCAGCACACAGGCAGGGAGCCAGCCGGGAGCACGGCGAGGGACAGAGCAACCCCGAGAATGAAGCAACTGAGTCCCGAGCTAGGATTTGGCTGCGGCGCAGCCACCCTGTGAGCTTCTGCCTATTTTTGGGAAGAGCAGCGGAGGACAGAGTCCCACCAGTGAGGCTGGGACAAATTCTGGGAAGATGGGGATTTGCTGTTTCAAACCGGCGTGCATGTTATGAACCGAAAGCACACGGGGATGCTCCCAACGGCGTCCTGCACCAGTTCAGACTCTGCCTGGAGGAAAATCACATCGTGCCCCACGGGATCGGTTTTGTTATTAAACAGAAGAATTGGAAGGATCCCAGGAAAGGATCCCAGCAGCACGAGTGGCACAAGCAGAGGCCTTACATTCGCATTCCTCACATTTCCAGCAAAAAGGGTTCGTGCTGTTCACAAGCAGGGTGCTCCTGGCACTGCCGGGACCCCGCTGCTTCCACCGCGACGGGCGCTCGGAGGGCATCCACGGGGCTGCCCTGCGCCTGCGACCCCCCCCCCCCCGCCCGGCACCATCTCGTTGCAGCCCCCTGACGTCAACGCGGGCGGGCACGGGAGGCGTTTTTGCATCAGCCAGCTCTCCGTGTACCAGGTAGATGGCGAAGGCGGCGCGATTTTGGCTGCTGCAGCGCAAGCAGCCCCGCGCAGCCAGCGCGGCCCCTGAGTCAGCCGCGTGCAGCAGCCGCCCGTGGAGGAGCCGTGACTCAGCAGCGGCTCCCGGCGCAGCGGCCGCCTCCAGCTCAGCCTCCTGGCCGGGCTCCACGCAAGGTTTTTGCCCTCTCGCTCCTCTCCTCCGCCTCCCGGCGTGGGAAGGCTCAGCCCGGACCTCGCTCCGTCCTGGCGGGGACCACCAGCCTCGCGCCCCCGACCCCGTGCCACCCTGCCCCGAAATATCACGCCGGGGCTTGGAGGGGGACACAACGAGGGCGAAACTGCTGCCCACGGAGGTGTCAGCAAAAAGCCAGGCTTGCTGTAACGTGCCCCCGAGCTGTGAGACGTGCCGGGCAGCCCCACGAGGCTGGCACCCGGCGCTGCCCATCGCTCACGCCGCTCCAACAGAGCCTTTTTTTTTTCTCTCCTAAGCCATCGCTGCCACCTGCACGCTCCCACCCGCCGCCTCTCCGGCCTGCTGGCAGGAAGCGTGACGCGAGGCAATAAATATGCACTGATCCCTCTCCTTTCAGAATTCTTCCCATGCTTCTCATAGCTGGGAGCAGCCACTCCTAACAGGCTAAATAAACAAGCCAACATCTGAGGAACTGCTGGTTGTGCTGCTCCTGTCTCTTCCCCCCCACACTCCAAGATAAAAACAGCCATGAGGTCGCTGGTGATGGAAGTCCCCGATGAAAAGCATCTGAAAAATGCACCTCCTGGTGCCCAGCAGCTCCAGCAGCTCCTGTGCCATACCAGGGCATCCTCCGGGCATCCTCCGGGCATCCTCCGGGCGTCCTCCAAACCAGGAGCCAGGGGGACGAGCTACCAGGGTGGGCTGCAAGCCCGTGCTGAAGGAGGGAGCTGGAGAGATGCTCAGGGGCAGAGAACATGCTCCTGGAGCATGTGCTTTGACCAAAGTTTCCACTGAAATGCCCACGAGCTCCAGCAGCATTTTGCTGCAGCATTTTGCATGCGCTGCAAAGGGTCCCCGTGTCGCTGAGCGGTGGCACCAACCCCGCAGCCCCGAAGAGGTGCATCGAGCCATCCGCGACACAGCAGTGCTGAATTTATAGTGCCTGGTGGCCTGAGGGCAGCACAGGGTGCACAGAGAGCACAGGGCAGCAGCAGAGGAGAGGCTTCAGGGCCGGAGGCACGGCGCAGCTCGGGGGATTTAATGCACGGTGCTGGAGGGTGCGACGCGAGGAGATTCCCTCGGTGGGACTTGACATCCAGGATCTGTCTGAAAAACAAGCTGGAAGGGATGCAGCGAGTACTCAAGCAGCTAACGAGCGGGTCTGCACCCCCAAATCAAGGAGTATTACCCCAAATCACCCGGCTTTAGCAGGAAAAAGGCAGCAGTGCCACGCTTCCATGCAGCTCCTGCAGGACCCGGTCCCCGAGCACACCCACGGGTGGGCACACAACGGCCCGTGGCAGCTCAGAAGCTGCCCGAAGGCTCCCCGGGGCTGCTCCCAAACCCCCCCAGCAGCACTGGGGCCAGGGGAGCCCGGCGCTGGTAACCCAGCACAAACCCGCCCGGCGGTTCCTGCTTCTGGAGATGACCTCATGCTTTTTTGGAACAGAAAAAGGCTGTTAGGGCGATGGCATTTACTCCTTGTCTGGGCAGAACAAAGCAGGCTCCATTTTTCTTTTACACTTCCTGCATCAGTAGCTTAACAGCTGAATGAGCTATTGAATTTTTTCCTGAGTGCAGCAATTTTTCCTCCTTTTTTTTTTTTTTTTTTTTTTTTTACTTCTTTAAGACCTCCAGATTTCCATGGTGCGGGACAATACTCGGGGAGAGCGTGGCGAGGAGCAGTCCCGGAGGACAGGGAAACGCTGCCTTCAAGGCGCAGGGGGGAAGCTCTGCTCAGGACAGGTTCATCCCACGTTTACACAGCCTGGCTCGGCTCCACCACCTCGTCCTGCAGCACCCGGAGCGCAAAGAGCACGGGCAGCACAGGGCAGGGGAGCTGAAGCATTTGAGTTCAGCAATAAACACGTACCAGGAGTGCCCAGAAGCTCCTCCAGTTACAAACTGTCCCTCCAGACGCCGTCCCTGCCCAGGTAAATCACGGCTCCAGCAGGCTGGAACTGGGCCACGTCTTGTAGGGCACAAAGTCCCTGCTGCAGCCTCCAGCGGTGCCGGCTCGGCTCAGCTCTGCCTCTAGAAATCCCATTAATTGCTGAAGTGTGTTGAAATGAAACTAGGGCAGTTGAGAGATCAAGGATTTTGGGAAGGAGAAGCATCCCCGGAGATGCAGAGCTCAGTTTCTCAGTTTCCTTCCCGTTAAAGGAAAGGGCTGCCCGGCCGAGAGCGCAAATCCCCCGGGATGCACCTGCCGGGAGAGCTCAGCCCGAGCCCCCGGTGGTCTGGATGCGGCCCCCACCTCCTCTCCACCCCATCTGCAGCAGCTCCGGCGCCGGCTGGGTGGTTCCTCGGGCAGGGCAATTAGACACAATCAGCGCCTCTGTGCTGCACCGGGCACCGTGAGTCACCGCAGAGCTCCACGCTTATTTTTAGACCGTGCCTTTTTTTTAAAAAAAAAAAAACAAAAAACAACAAAACAAAACATAACAGCAGAGTGCAAAGGTAGTCACATCGGTTGGCACCCCCAGTCGGCACCCAGCGGCTGCCACCCAGCTAGGGCAGATTTCGGCAGGGTTTTTGGGCTGCAGGTTCCCAAGCTCTGTGCTCGGGGGGCAGGAGGCTCTGCTGGGATCCTGCGCTCGTCCATGGATGGTGTGGATGTCCAAATCAACGCCCTGCTGTATCATTTAAAGCAGAAACCAAAGCGGGGCTTTGCTCGAGGTGCCCAGGAGCTGTTATGGGTTGAGCGCAGCGTAAATCCGAACTCGTGCTGCCAGGTCTGCTCCGTCCTCATCCTGCCTGCATTTCTGGTCAGTTCAGTCAGCACACGAAGTGCATGGAGGGGAAAACCCCAACTCGCTCTGCACACAAAGCACTGTGAGCTCGTGGCTTCCACGGGAGCTCTGCTGCAAGAAGAGGCCACAGGGTGCGTGGCCACGGGACCTGCAGGAGTGCTCAGCAAGGAGCAGAAAAGCAGCCCCAGCCCTTACAACGCTGCCATGTGCATGTCAGCAGTGCTGGGGCTGCTGCGGGGCTTTTGGGGTTTTGCACCCCAAAACCTCCCATCCCTGCCCCACACCGCGCTCTCGCTTTGAGTCTGCTCCCTTCCAGTCACCTGCAGCTTCCCCTCGCTGCCCGAGCTGAGTGAGCTGCAGGGTGCTTGCAGACACCACGACGGGCCCTCGGCAGCCCCAGGTGCCCAGCCCATCTCCTCGGCAGCATTTCTGCCTCCTCCTCAGGTGGACGGGCCCCAAAACTTCCTCCGTGCTCTTCGAAACCAGCCCCAAACTTCCCCTGCTTCGAGCGCTTTCGGTTCTGCAGCTCCACCGCGCCAGCAGAACGTCAACCACTGCGGGGAGGGTTTTTAAACCCGAGGCTGTTCACATCCGACCCCTTTTGTGACCTTACCCAGAGGAGAGGGGTTGAAGGACGAGCAGTGAGCACAGAGCACTGAAGGGAGGGCTGCTTTTGTTGTCCTGCAAGGAAAACCCACGGCTTTGCTGCAGCCCTTCAGCAGCAAGCCCACGACCCCAGCACAGCAAAACCCAACCACCCGGGGAACAGCGATGAGGAGGACAGGACGACAAACTCCTTCAGGCTTTGCTGCCCGGCTGTCTTCACACGCAGCCACAACAGAAGCCATTCAGGATAAGTTCTCAGATCCCCGAGCCCAGAACTTGCCCCGGATACCAGCGTTAATCAAACACACGCTCATGTCTTCAATTATGGCCCGAAGGAGGCCCTGATTTACTGATTTCAGCTGGCAGACCGAGGACTAAATCTGTATATCCTGGCTAGACCACCGCGGGGTTTGTCCTCGCCTGGGAGCGCCTGATAGCAGCCCCGCATGGAAGCGAGGTGAACGGAGACTAAGCAGGAAGCCGGGCTGCACGGTGGCACCGCTGCATGAAGTTACAGAAGGAGATAAAAGAAAGGGAAGTTTAGGCTGAGTGTCACGAAGCTTCCTGAGAGCTTCCCAGAGCTGCACGGATCCGAGCTGGGAACGGCCGCGGGCAGCAGCGCTCAGGGCGTTGGGAGCAGCAGGGGAAGCTCGGTGCAGCTCGGTGCAGCTCCCTCCTTTACGAGGGTACGCAGGGCACCCCGGCCGTGCTGGGGGCTCACACAAACCCATCAGCCTCGTGTACAAAAGGCAATTTTGCTGCGGGATCGGGTGATTTGAGAGCATTATCCGCGCCGCCGCCGAGCGAGCAGCCGCCGGCTGAGCCTGCGGTCGCGCTGCTGCGGCTCCCCCGGGGGCTGAGTGGGTGGCAGGTCGTGAAATGACTCCTGAGCTTTCTACACCCCAAGAAGGAGAACCCTGCGCCTCACAGGGCTGCCTGAGCCTTCCCCCAAACCCGAACAACATCAAGAGGGGATGGAGAAACCCCAGTACGGCCGGGGGAGCGTGGGCGCCGTGGGCGCTCCTCTCCTCGCCTGGTCCCTGCCCTGCCCCAGCCTCCTGCTTCCCACCTGGGGGGCCCGAAACCACACTGGAAATGGGAGAGGGAGATGCCGGAGTCTTTAATAAGGGCAAAGGAAAGAAAACACGGGTGAGGGCACGGGTCTGAGTCAGCTGGCCGAGCTTGCGGCGTTTTGGTAGAGAAAGCAGCGGAGAATTTCCCAATCAGCAGCGCGTGGCTGTTAAAGGTCCCCGCCACACACACACACAGAGGCTCAGGTCGCTGTAATGTGCAGATAAAATTCCCAGACCTATAAAAGCTCCCTTATCACTGCAAGTCTCCTTCCCGAGCCTCCGGGAGAGGCGGCAGCACCTCGAGCACTCCCCTGCCCCCGGGGAGCCTTGGGGTGAAACCCCAGCCCCCCTCCGTGCTTCTCCTTATCTCCAGCTTATTTCGCCTCTCCCCAAAAATAGGATCCCGAGTCAGCCGCACGGAGCTGAAGCAAGATTACAAGAAAGCCCTAAAATAAGAATTCAGGGCAAACGCTGAGGAATACCCTTCCCTGGAGCACTGTGCTTATTTTAGCCTCTGTTGGCGAGAGGAGAGCGTGTTTGTTGGGACTTGACACAGCTCTGCACGCCGGGACGGAGGGGGGCGAGGAGCCTGGTTTCAAGCAACTTAAAGTTTTCATTGTGGAAAGAGTGTTTGGTGGGAATTACATCAGAACCACAGGCTACAATATGCTCATTGTATGGCCGGGCTCGGCTTGCTCAATGCTGCTTGAGAAGATAGGGAGCTGGTAAATAATCGGGGTAAGGGAGCCGTCAGGAGCCTTCCCAGCACAATGTGCCCCTGAGCTACCTTTTTTTTTTTTAATGCTATGGAAAGAGAAGCAGGGCTTGTTCCCTGCACCGACGGCAGCTCTTACACACGGGGCATTCAAACAGCGTGGCGAGGCAGCCAAAAATAGGCTGCCAGCCCCGGGGAAAGCAAACCTGGGCTCATTGTCGAGCTGCCTCGGATGGGGACGGGGGCATTTCCCCCGGCTCCTCCGGCACGGCGCCGCGCTCACGCCGCCGTCAGCGGGGAGGAGGAAGGCAGAGGGCAGACGTCTGGTCCCACACACGTCTGAATAAGCCAGGGGAGCAGCGCTGGCTGTAATTTAACCTTTGATGAGTTCTGCAGACCGTCCGCGGGCAGCGCGGTTCGGAGCCGCCGCGCTCAGCCCCGGTGTCACCGCGGGGACTGCTCCTCCGCAGGCTGGGCTGAGGTCACTCCGTGCTCTTGAGGACGAGATATCCTGCGTGGAGACGCGGGGGCCAGCTGCTCCGGCGTCACTCTTGCTCATCTGGCCTTCAAAGAGGGACTCGAGGCCGATTTCCTCCCTTGCAGACTTGTGCCTGCGCCGAGGCCGAGCAGTCCGAGCAGTCCGTGGTGACGTCTCCCCCTTCAGCTCGCTTTCTGCAGCATCAGAGATCAAAGCCAGGAGCAGGACGCGTGCTGCACATGGCTCTGGGGAATTCATCCCCTGGGACATCAGCAGCAGAGAGACTGCAACGGGAGGCAGCACCCTCAGGAGATGTGTTACCCACCACGGGTTTGCCTGCACGGGGCTCAGCTTCATGCCCGGCTCTGCACAAGGGGTGACTTTGTAGCCATCAAGCTCGGGAAAAACAACTCCCCTGAGCTTAGGACAAAAATATTTGCTTAAAAAATGATCTGCCTTCTGTTCAGGCGCAGGGAGATAAGCGGTGCTCTTCGTACGAATGTTCTCTAGGCAAGGCTCGCCCTACTGGGAAGCTGCATCCAGCTGATGCTGAGCAAACAAGAAAAGTGCTGACGAGCTCGCTGATGAGCCTTGGTGTAGTAAAGACAAAAAAAAAAAAAAAAAACCTCCTAGAAAATGGGAGCCAAGAGCATTTTAGCCTCTTTTGTGCAATTTAAGAGGGCTGATAGAGAGCTGGCTACAGCACATCTAAGACAGCTTCCAAAGAAAGCATATAAATCACGAGGTATTTTCAGCTGTCAGAACATTGCTCTACACTTCGTACGTCCAGAAAGCATTTCTGAAGCCACATTATCAAAAGCAGGGCGTCCTCAGTGCTTTGCTCCTGCTGACCGCCTCCGCCACCACCGGCGGTGACGAAGAGGCTGGCCCCAAGGGCCAGAGGATTGCACAGCCACTGCTGCACAAAGCGTTGCTTTTTTTTTTTAGCTTTGCTTTTTTTTGCTTTGCTTTTTTTTGCTTTGCTTTTTTGTTTTCAGCCTGCCCCGTTTCAAAACCCGGTGCTATCTTCACCTCCTGGCTAGGAAAAAAAGCTCGTCTGAAGCGAAGATGGGAACGGCCTAAATGATAACGCTGGGAACTGGGGAGCGAGGAGGGGAGTCAGCCACCAGCTGGTTAAAACAAAGCTGCACGCTTCGTGATCCATTCCTGGCTGCTCCATCAGCCAGGTATCTCCCAGCAGGCAGATAAAACCCCCTCGGGGTCTTTAAAGAACATTTCTTTGCAGGGTTTTAGCACATTTCAGCCAGCAGAGCTTGGAACACGTCTGGCCGGGCCTTGCTTCAGCCCGGTCTGAGCACAGCAGAGCTGGTTTTCCAGGTTCCCAGATGAAATCTTCAGCGTGAGCTGCTCACGAAAATATTTTCCTTTGCTTTGCAACGCAATTATTGCCAGGGAACAGCCGCAAGAAAACAGCACCTCTCTGCTCCCTGCATCTGCTCTGGTCACATCTGGGTCACGCCTGCTCGCTCGACGGCCAGGCGAAGTTTTTTGTGCTGTGAGCTTTGCGAAGGCGCTGTGCTTCCACTGCGAGGCTGCGGGCGAGGTTGCTCATTGCAAATTCTCCTGGGGCGATGGTGTGAGCAGCAGAACGAGCACGGCGCAGCTCTGAGATCGTGAATTCAGGTCGTAGCGGTTGCAGCTTGACTCAGCGAGGAAATCTGATGCGCCCAACCCACGTGAAACTCGAGGACGGAGCGGGCGCGCGCGGCTTCTCCGCGGAGTCACCGAGAGCTGCAGAGCTGCCTGTGAACGGTGCTGGAGTGGAGCAACAACACCGACTTCAAGGGACAAAACTCTAGACTTTATGGTGCCATCAATGAATCAAGGCGACCGTGCCCTGAAAAACAGCGCCTAGACAGGGAGTTGCTAAAGAAACGTCGACATTGCAACAGAGATGAAGTAACGCGGCGGCTTGACAGCCACGGGCGATGTGTCCAGACAGCGAGCGCAGACCTCAAGCGGCGAGAAAAGAGCCCTCGCCACTGCCCTCAGCCCCCAGCATCCTGCAGTGACCTTGACTCGAAGCAAACACGATCCCTGCTCACGTTAATATCCCACGTGGGGACAGAGACCTGCAGCCACGGGCAAGGAGGAAAGGGGTTCAGGACAGAATTATGCGATGTCTGGGATCTGGAAATTGCTGGGACCCTGGGTGCATCCCAGGGGCATGCACGGAGGAGCTGAGCCCCCGGTGCTCCAGCCCCCATGGGCCCAGCAATGCCCCCCAGCTCAGCATGGGTCCGACTCCAGCACCCTCAGAGCTCAGAGGCTGGAGCTGCCCACGCCTGGTGTTTGCAGCACGCGGCTCAGTGCAGGCGTTTCTCTGCTAATGCAAAAGCAAGGTCCCCCTCCCTGCATAATTAGCAGCCTCGTGCTAACGAAGCCTGAGAAAGAAACCCAAGGTGAGGATTCAGAGCCGTGACCCCACACCGGTGCTGCTGAACGATCCCGGATGGCAGCTCGCTGCAGCACACGTTCCCATCCCGCGGCCACACGGGCTGCTGTGACACTCGTGAGCTGAACGGCTCGGGGACACCGATCAGGACCGTGCTGTCAGTGCCAGCCAGGCACGGAGGCACTTGTTTGCATCTCGGGGACAGGGCCTCGTAATTCCGCTGCAGAGGCGATGCCCTTTCGCAGCAGACACATCACATGAGGGGCACACTGTAACGTTTTCTCCCTACGTCCACAAAACGCCCCGCTACGGGAGCAGTCTTGTGACTTTCTCCTCCCAGCTTTCTCATCTTGTTTTCATCACCGATGCGGCGACAGAGGGCAAAACGGTGCCCGGCAGACTCACACAAAGGCCCTGCAGAGCTGCTGGCTCCCTTCCCTCGACCTCCACCGAGTCAGCTGCATGCAAGCGAAAACGCAGGGGCTCGCCTCCAGCTGCAGATGAGATACGGCCCCAGCAGCCCGATGACTACGTTGCACTTGTTTCAGCCACCGAATAATTAGGCTGGAAGAAAAGGCCAGTATCTCCATGTGACTGCAGCGTCTGTGTGGCTGTTTTCATGCAAGCCCGGGTCTTTTGGTAACGCCGATGACTGCACCGTCATGTGAGGATTTGCAACAAGGAGCAACTCCTACATCGGGCCCTGGAATCTGTCGGGCAGACGGGGAGAGGAAGCAGAAGGTCGTTTTCTTTTGTGCCTCTTACAGGAAGAGAAGTCACGTTGGCCTGGCAGCGGTTCAGGGCTGAGCTAAGGACTCGGCGCTGGGAACTGCCCTTGAAAGGCTCGGGCTGGAAATAAAACAGAGAGGCTAAAAAAGGAACTTGCAAATTGTGCGAGAGGGCTCTACCAGAAGGCACGTGAGCGAGCTGCCTCCAGGTAGCGGGCGGCCTCTGGCCTGCTGGCTGCTCTCACAGGGCCCGGGATTATATTTAGCAAATCGTCTACTACGGATCAGAAAACACGTGTACATGCAGAACTTTCAAATTCCTCTGAATTTACAGCGCTGGGCACAGCTGCCAGCCTTCTGCTGGCCCTGCCCTACCCCGAGCATCCCCGGCGTGCGCTCGCCTGCACCCCCGAGGCCTGGGGTGGAAAGCCAGTGACACTTCTGCCTCTGGGTTTTATTCCCTTCCCTGGTCCAGGAGCACAGTTTTGCACTTTTAACTTCCCATTTCTGAACTGCGAGCTAACCTGCCATGCAAAATGAAAAGCTTGCGACGAGCCTGGCTGCTAACCCGAAACCGAAAGAGAGACGAAGGCAAAAGGTTTTTCCTCCGCGCCGCCGCTGCACACAGCAGCACCTGGGCTGCAGGACCTGGAACCTCGCGGTATCACAAACCACAGCTGATTCCTTCTGCTACCCAACTCCTTCTGCTACCCAACCAGGAAAATGCAGGATGCTGAGAATTTTATCAATAACTTGGCAAAGCGAGGCCCTACAGCGGGTGCTCTGCCTGCACTGCAGGCTTCCAGCCCAGCTCCACGTGGACCAGGAGCAGCCCCGTGCCCATGGCACAACGAGGAGATGAGGCAGGGGCAGTAAGGATCCGTCCTTTACCCTTTCCTGCAGGACGCAGCATTTTTCACATCAGCAGCATTCCCAGGGCGAGCCGCTGTTGCAGGGATCCCCCGCCACAGCTGATAAAATCACATTAAGCTTCTTTCGTTCTTTCTCCCTTTTTTAGCCACGAGTACAACCAGCCTTGTGTGTCGACCAGAGACTCGAGGCAGGGCTGAACTTTATTTTCCTCATAAAGCAGGCGTTACACACACCTCTGCCCATCAGCGCCCTGCCCGCCGCACACCCCCGGCACGTTCCCCGATGTCCCTATAGTTCAGATCACACCCACCTATCTTAAAAGCATCTGTTGATAAGCTCCAGCTCTAAAGACCCAAAACAGAGCCAAAAGCCAGAGGCAAAACTGGAAAACCCTAACCTCTGCAGAGGCAGGTTAGCCAGAGTGGAACAAGTGATGGGCCCCAGCAGAGGAACCACCGGGATTTTCCGGCCGGCCCTTTTATTGCATGGAGCAGCAGGGGACGGGCAACAGGAAACTCGGATCCCTCGATAAGCTCACTGACAGAGGGATTAGTGGAATTTTACCCGTTTTCTAGGCCGTTTACACAAATAGATGAACGACCAGGCTGGCAGGGCTTGTCAAACCCCGTGCCACTCCTCGGCTGCGGCACGCTCAGGCTTTAACCAAGGGGATTCGGCTCCTCGTGCTCAGGAGCAAAGCCCTCCTGTGCCCCTACACACCTACCAAACCCCGAGTCCGTGCTGAGACCCCACTTCCAAAAAGCAACGCAGAGCCAGGCAATGAATTTCGATGCATTTAAAGCCTGGCCCCCGGGCACGCTGCTGCTTCCTGGGCGCTAACCCCAAACCGAGCAGCAGCGCCCGGCAGGGAGGCCCGCTGGCATTTTGGGTATTGTAGGAAGGCTTTTATTGACCTTTGGGTTGGCAGAAAGGTCCCTTAACCTTTAAAATGACTCAGGAGCCAGCCTAACTGTGTGCCCATACATCATGGCCTGTATTCCTACAATTTCATGCTAATTGCCCTCGTCAGAGCAGCATCTCCCCGCTGTTTCGGAAGCCTGCCCAGGTGTGCTGCAGCAGACCCCTCGCACCCCTGAGATCCCCTGTCAGGGGCCAAGCCTGGACAGAGATCACAGAAAAGCCTCCCTGGGTGTGCACGCCTGGCATCGCAATGCACAAAGGCAAAGGAGCTCGTTGCTAGCGCCTGGCTAATTAAATTAACCTCGCTCAGAGCTGGAGGAAGGCGTTGCAGCGCGGTTCTGCCTGCGCGCCACCAGCGTAACGCCCGGCCAGCCTCCACAGCCCATCCTGTTCCCCTTCTTGCTCTCCCATCCCTGCAAAGTTCAGCCCAGTTTTCCCCACTCAAGAACTTCACGTTGACTTCGACAACCCAACCTCGCTCATTTTATTATTTTTTTTTTTGTCTAAACCCCATAATTTAACGTTAGCAGGACCACGCTCAAGCTGCTTAAAGGTCTCTGGACTTCAGCCCCCGAGCACGTGTTAAAGCCCAGGCTACCTCCAACTCTCAGCGTGCCGAGAGCTGGGCAGCAAAGAGGAGGAAAATACACCAAACAGCATACAAAGAAAGGCTCAAAACCAGGCACCCAAACCCAAGTTATCCTTTAAAATTTCACCACGAGTCTCGTTTGCAGCACTGAGGGCAGAGCAGCCGTGGGGCTGGGCCACCTCTGCCAGCAACACGAGACCGAGCCCCCGGAGGACTATTGTCGAGCCTCTGAAAGAAAGGGACGACATAAAACAAAAATATTTGTAAAGCGTAATGGGATTTTTTCCACCACCGCTGGAGAATGTTTTTCAGGCAGTTAGCCAGCACCACTTCAAAGAGCGAAAAAGCGTGTGGTTTTGACACAGCTTTGTACTTTAATATTAAACAGAAGAGAGAGAGAAAAAAAAAAAAACACACGCACACGACGACGAGCCGGGCTCGGCGAGGCAGCCAGGCAGCCGTCACTTTGATGCAGGAGAAAGTACGTCAGCGGGCTGCATCACGGCGGGTCGGGGAAGCCTCCCCCAGCAGCGCGCCGCAGCGCCCTGCCCACGCACGCCGCGAGGAGGGGACTCGGCACGGCCCCGGTGGCATCGGGGGACCCCGGTGCTGGGGATGCGGGAGGAGAAGGAAGGTCG
This sequence comes from Aythya fuligula, assembly GCF_009819795.1. NCBI lineage: Eukaryota > Metazoa > Chordata > Aves > Anseriformes > Anatidae > Aythya > Aythya fuligula. Next base: position 1,015,667 of record NC_045584.1, on the reverse strand, counting down.
GTGCCGAGCAAGGGGGGCACACGGAGGTGATGCTTTTTGTGCAGCCGTGTCCCCAGCCCTGAGTCCCTTTAGGATGAGGTGGTCCCGAGGCTGTGGCTCCTTCGCTCTCGCTGGCACCACGAACGCAGCGGCACGCAGCAGTCTGGTCTCCCTTTTAATCCCGGAGCACTGAGTGCACGGTACAGGCTGGGTTTGCAGCTGGCTCCTGCCTGTCTGCAGGACTTAATTTAGACGTATGGAAGAGGCAGGTCTTAACTGAGCAAGAAGCACAGTTTTCTAGCAGCCCTGTTTTGCTAAGAGCTAATTGCCGATTCCTCAAATTCCACGGAGATGGAGACTGGACCTCACCGCCACCACTTAACCCGTTCGCGCTGACATCAACCAAGCTGCCTTCCAAAGGATGCTGACTTGTTGCCTCGTGGCCCTTTTGCTTGAAAATATCACTGCTCCAATCTGATTTCGGCGCTTTTCCAAGTAGTTTGCAAGTCGAGGAAAACAGGCAACCAGGATGGGGATTTGGGCAGTCAGCTTTCTGACACCTTGTGTAGTGGAAGCCCACCTCGACCTGCTGGCACGCAGCACCAGAGGCTGATCAGAAGGCAGGAATTAGGAATCCTGAAGCTCGGCCCTGGCTGGGGCTGGCAGCTGAAGGCCGAGTGCCCAGGGTAGGGCTTTACAAAGTGAAAGTCCTCGTGCTGCACGGGAGCCTCGCTGCTACCCGCACCAACGTTAATTAGAGAGTGCTGCAGCTACCTGGAGTGTCCTAGGCTAAAAATAAAAGGCAGAAAGGCAGGATTTAGTATCCTGGGAGGAATGCGTGTTTAGGTTTGCCGGGGCGGCTGATGGCTGCTTTGGTATCACAGTCACTACTGCTGCTAAAAAAAGCCCACGAGGAAGCAGCAGGAGAGTCCCTGGCACCGTGCTCTCCTCCTCCACGGCCACATGAGCATCCTCCTCCTCCTCCTCCTCTTCCTCGTCCTCCTCCTCCTCCTCCTCGTGTGCCAGGATTCAGCCTGGAGCAGAGCCCTGCCCTGGGAACATCCCAGCCCACGCAGCTTCTCCTCCCCAGCAGGGTTTTGGTGTGAAAGGAGCAAGAAAAGGATCGCCCCCGCTGCCTGCAGCATCGCCCAGGTTGGCCAAAAAGAAGCACAAATCCCACGGAGCGCAATGAGCCCACGAGGGGCTTTAAAAAACCCCTTTTAAGTGATGAAATAGTTTAAATGGAGATTTGTTCTAGCTACTACAAGATAATTCCTTGCCCTCTGCTATGAATTCCCTACCCTGGGAATTGCCAAAGGCCCCTTAAAGGCCGCTGGAGCCCGGGTGCAAGGGGGAAGCAGCAAGGGGCAGGCGCAGCGCTCGGCACGGCCGCGGTCCCACCGGGAAGGCAGAGCCCGCGCTGCCCCCAGGTTCATCCCGGGGTTTCCAGTTATGAAGAGTAAAGGCAAAAACGGGGGGAGAGAGCTGAGCGAGGAGAAAGTTCATTTTCTCCCCCACTTATTCATTTTGTAAGAATCCTGCTTACGCCGGGCTTTTAGCAGACAACGGCAGGATTGTTCGCGAGGGCGCAACTTTTGGTGAAATCCCGGTGTTACTCAGCAAAGCGCCTTACACGGATTATCTTCCTGACAGAGCAGGAGTTGGCTGGGTAAGCTCGGCGACAGCAAAGGCAGGAGGATGTTTTATAAGCGGCGTGGGGAAGAGGAGGAGCCGTGACCCAGTTTAGCAGCTGAACTCTGACCCGCAAGTCAGCGCGGGTAAGCGGGCCGGAGGGAAGGCTGCTCCAGCCCGTTGTGTAAGAGTAGGAAACGCTCGGAGAGGAAAAGGCAAAAGCAACCGCCGAGCACGAGGGTGAGAACCCAGGTGGATTAGTCACCGAGGGCTGGAAACACAAATAAATAGAGTGCGTTCGCTCATCGCCGCCTCTGAGCACCTCGGGATGCTGCAGATGCCGCGCGCAGAGCGGCCCGGCGGTAGGTGTCACACGAGGCGATCCTAAATCCTGCACGGGGAAATTGGGGAGGAGAGGCAGCACCAAGCGCATCGGGCACACAGAGCACCGGGACGCCACGAGGGAAGCGACCGGACCACCAGAAGGGGAGCTCGGCACCACCTTCAGCACCACGGGGCGATGCAAAGGAAAGTGGTTGGGGTTTGTTGGCTGCAGCAGGAAGGGTTCCCGTAACGAGGAGCTGCAGGAACCAGCACTGGTGGCATCTGCGCTGACCTCCGTCATCCCCACCAGATGAAGAAGCTGCATTTCACCGAAGGGTGAAGCGAGCCCTGGAAATCCCTCCGAGCTGTACGAGAAGGACAGCGGGGTTTTGTAACCAGAGCAGAAAGAGGAAAAAAACAAACAAATTCCTGGAAAAGCGAGCGTTCAGCTAGAAAAGTCTGCCTTCAAGTATCGGCTTGAGCCCAGGCAGCTTTCAGATCTCCCTCTCCTCCCAGCTTTCTTGCTGGCTTCTCCCCTCCTTTTATGATCCACACGCAGGCTCCTGAGCCGAAAATGAAAAAAACAAGGTCAGTCTGGGGCAGGCCAGGGATACCTGAAGACCCCCAGGGTTCCAGGCAGCACGCCTCTGGCTCAAAAACCTTAAAACCCAGCCCAGCCGCAGCGTTACCGAGCGGGGCACCGCAGAACAAAGGCAGCAAGTGCAAGACAATCGGGAGAGCAAGGAGAGGAAGAAGAAAGCGAGAGAAAACTCCTTAACCCACTCGGAGAGCCATGACGCATCTCACGCTGCCACCCACGCGGGAGGGAGGCAAACTACAACCAGCAATTAACGAGCAAACGAACAGCCCGTGCGCCGCTGACCTGAGCGCAGCTCGCAGGGGACACGAGGGAGCTCGGCACGCCTCGTTTTGGGGAGCTCACCCCCTTGCGAGAGCGCACGCACGCACACACACCCCCTTGGAAGATGAAGGCTGCCGGTGCCCGGTGAATCAGCTCGAGCCAGCCCTGCTCTGAGCAGCACGGCGGAGCCGTCTCCTTTTCCAAAATGCCAAAGGAGGAGGCTGAGGATCGTTAGCGCCGGCCCCGGCACCGAAGGACGCGCTGCGGCAGCGTGCCTCGAGGAACCGAGTAAGGTCAGCCCCCAAACGAGGGGCTGGCGGAGTATTCTGCTTAAACGCAGCTCGTTAAAAATAAAAAGGGGGTTATTTTGATCCGGCACACGGCACATTGCATCATCTGGAGCGTGCCGCTAGGCAGATGGCGAGAGTAAGACAGAACCTTCCCTTCCCAGCGCCTGCTACCATGTTAGGAGCCTCTCTCAGCTGCGTCTGTTCAACGCCAGGAGCCTTCCAGGGACTGTTTGAGGCGAGAGAAATCGGGAAGCAGAAGGGGAGCGCTCCAATGACTGGCATCAGGAAGGGGGAAGGCAGGCTCGTAGCGGATTTCTCCAAGTCCTGCAGAATTTCTGCGTTACTGCTGCTATGGGATGAATCGCCAGCCGGTCGCTGCTGCTCACGGCAGGACACCAGGAGCCTCCCGCTGCCAGCTTGAGCAAAAACCTCGTGGATGAGACCCGAAGGAACACCGGGGGCACGGCCCACGGCATCTCAGACCTCTGGGGTGACTGAAGGCACGGCCAGGGTAAGACCAGAGGAGCTCAGCAGGTTCCCAAACCGTCCTGCTGTGTTTATAACCAAAATACCACGGGGAAAAAAACACCGTCCGCAGAAAGGGGAAGAGATTTGTGGCTGTTCCATAGCCCTTGAACCCCTCCTGCCTTGGATCCTCAGACAAGACGATAAATTCAACAGGCTAACGAGCTGGAGAGCTGATCAAAGGACACGTGTTTACGCGCCCTGTAATTTCTGTTCGAGTCCCACACACTCACAAATATTTATCTGCACAAGTCATAGCACTAATCCCATCCCCTTCCTAGCTTTTAAGTTCAGTGATCAAAGTTGTCCAATTTCTTGAAGCCAGGACTTCAATTTCAGTGAGTGGTCTCCCCAAGGATAATAAAAAAGCACTTTTTGGAGCAGAAACGAAAAGAAAAGGGCTATGTTCTACGGAAAATGATGAGGAACTTCAAAGGGAAACCAGGCAGCGGAATTTCACACCGCCTATTCCTGCAAAGGATGACTGCAGGCGATCCCCTCCCAACAAACACTGCAATTTGGGTTTCACCTTCTCAGAAGCGCCTCGCGGAGCGCTGCCGGGGCTTCACCTCCCCGGCCACACGGGCAAATTACGGGCACCCCGAGCTCTGCATCAGAGCAGGGGTTTGTGTGGAACCCCCCCCCCGCCTGCCCCCTGCTCTCCTTCTTGCAATTTAAGCTCCACCGAGCCCCAAAACAGCAAATCCCACCCGTGGGCAAGGCGAGCGCTCGCTCCGAAGGCGACGCTTCGCTGTTAAACAGCTGCACCTTGCACGGGACCAGAGCATCACCGAAATTTCCCCTGACCTATGAGGTTAAAACCCAGCGTACGGCACGATAAACATTTCCCAGCTATAATTAGCCAAATGAAGGAGCGTGACAGGGATCCTGCAGCCGTCGATACGGGCTGTCCCCAGCGCCGGGGGTGCCAGGGGACACGCAGTACCTTGGCCGGGCTGCAGCGAGATGCCAGCTCCCTGCTGGAAGGAGCTCCAGGGCTCCGTGCTGCGATGCCAGGCATGTGCAGGACATCAGCAAACAACCACCGCCCCCCACGGCACTTCTCCAGCTCGGGGGAGCTGCAAACCCACGGAGGTTTCCAGCCCTCCTGCCTCGCTGCGCGCCGGCCCTCCTCTGCTTCCAAAGAAACCCAGATTAGATTTCTTGGGAAGCAAAAGGCCAAAGTTTTGCTGCGTGGGGACGTCGCTGGAAATGCCTTCCGAGGCCACCGGCCCCTCCTTGCCTCCCCTGCACGGGAGTTGTTTGTCTCCGCTCCCCGTTTGTCATCCTCGCTCAAAGAGCACATGAGTCAGTGCACCGCAGATGCTGCTGATAACAGCGCCCGTTTGGGGATGTTAGCAAGCCTGCAGAACAAAGCTAAAAAAAAAAAAATAAATCCCCCGGCCACTGACTCCCCATCAACTTTGCCAGTAAGTGCCTGGTAAATGTCACTGGCTTCGGGCTTTGCACAAACAGCCCTGCGGGGACGGTCTGCATTAACTCCTCGGCTCCTGCCTCACCGAGGGCCGGTGCACCTTGCACGGGGAGCTGCCAGCACCCATCCCTGCGGTGTGTGCTGCCATCTGTCCCAACACACACCTTAACGAGGAAAAAGGAGACGTGTGACTTACAGCAATCTCGCACAGGGTGGGTTTTTTTTCGTGCTGTGCCACCTCCCCGAGCAGCGAGGCGTTTGTGCGGCAAGCGGAGGGATGAATGCACGGAGCGCCCGAGGTCTGGCCTTGCCTGCTGAGCTGGAGTTTGGTGGGCTCCGAAAGGGATCCGAGCTTCAGTGCAGCAGCACCTGCAGCAGGAGCTCTCAGGATGGTTTGCAATCAGTTTATCGTGACAAATGGGATGGAAGGAAACACTCAAGTGCATGTAAATAGCCCCCGCTAAACAAAACTGCCCGATTACAGAGCCATCAGCACCAGCACTGATAAACCTGTGTTGTTACCATCCCATCACGACCCCTGGCAGGTTTTAATGCTCCCTTCAGGCACATCTGGAAGAGCAGCCCTCCCCTAGTGTCCCAAAAAAAAAACAGAAGCAGCAGTGACCCAGCAGTGACAGCCCGGCTGCTGGTGACCCAGCGGCAGCTCGAGGCCACCTCCAGCAGCTCCGCAGCTGCTCCTTGCAGCAGCCCGTGCACAACCTGCAGTGGGGGCACCACCACGATCTGAAAACCAAGAGCTCTTTCTGGTTTATATATTCTAGATTCCCTTAATTTCTTCAATATTCCTGATTCTGGTTAAGCGAGCCGTACGCAAACGTGAAGGCGCGCGATGGAATGAAGGACTGGAGGAGTTTCCAGCAAAAATGGTTAAATTAAGGGTGGTAATATCATACAGACCCCACGGTGCTCAGGCTGCCTCGGCCAAAGGATCCCTCACACCGAGCTGCTCATCCTGGACAGGGGCCAGACAGAAAGGGACGTGGTGTGTTCGGAAGGGCAGTGTCAGGACACGCAGGGAACGGGCACATCTGTGCCCTGTCCAGAAATCGTCTTCCAGCCAGAAAAGCAAGTGGCCTTGGGCTCTGCACAGCGAACCCCCGCAATGACCAGTGTGAAAGGTATTAAAAGCCTAACCCTCAGACATAACATGATTAATTTTTAAGATTTGGGTGTACCGGAATGGGAATGATGGCAGAACACAGACACAAAAGCCCTACTCTGTACCCGATTTAAATCTCCGACAAGAGGATGGAAACACCTTGCTGTACAGATTTATTCCAGTGTCGCTCCAGAGGAGGCTGCTGTGTTTCAGGAAGTGCCAAATGTTTGATCAGAGCCTGAATCCGACCATCTCACTGCTGCTTCCTGCACTCCTGCAGGCCTGGGGCAGGCGTTCAGGAACGTCTCACCCTGACCCACAGCAGCCCCGTCCAGCTGCAGGCAGCAGCATGCAGGATGAGGAGCTCTCCGAGGGGGGAATGGATGAATTTATGGATGCTTGGGCAGCTTGTGGGGCGTGCAAGCAAAGCACAGATCGGGTATACCTCGAGGTCACCTCTTCTGCTCTGCCCCGAAGGACCTGCAGGTAACTTGCACTGCTCTTTCAGAAGAGATATCTGTAAGATGTCACAGATCTGTGCTCTCCTAAACGCCTGCACACAAGTTTCAGTTTTGGCAGCTGCACTGAGTATCGGGAAGAAGCACAGCGCTGTCTGTCTCAGCTCAGGTGCGTTAGCAAGTGGCTGAGCTCGCCTGTTGGACCTTGGCTCCCTACCTGCAGGAGAAATGCCGTGTGTGATCTCCTCCGGGCAGACCCAACGCTGCCACCGAGCTGCTGCTGCCTGACAAATGGAAACCTGGGTGGAACAACGCAACCTCTGGTGGTCACCGGCGCGTAGTGTAGTGACAGCTTCCTCAAACAGGGATCAACTCGTGTCTGTGCCAGGAGCACATCGGGCACCTTTCCAGGCTAGGCATGGCCTGAGTGAGGTGGGACAGGCCAAGCACGGCCGTGAACTTGAGCAGAATAAACTCACCGTCAGCACAGGCTGTGCTCGGTCCTCCCTGTGCTGCAACTTCGGCTCCTAGGGACAAAATGCAAGCCGGGGGACTGGCTTCCTACATGGAAGACAGCTTGTGTGTGTCTGCCCTCCAGCCATTTGCAGCCTGCATCGATGAACGTAAACAGCTCTTAATTAAAAGCACTGGAGCTGCATCTTCGTCACGTTTCCAAAGAGGCAAAACCAGGACTGCGGCACGCGTGAGTCACGCAGCAGGCAGGACGGCACAGTCCCACCACGAGCAGCCCCGTCGTTTTCCTGATTTTCCTGTGCTAAAATACCACGCACTTTCCTGTGCATAAATAGTGAATAATTAGTGTAGGTGCTAAGTGTGTCAGCTGCCTTGGCCTTGCTTGGCTGCTGACCTTCGGTCCAAGATGAGGTTGTGCACAGAAGCCTTTCAGTTACCTTCCTCCACCTCAAGCTCGGTGTTATTCCTGCGCCTGCTTGTAGGGGATTCCCCTTCCTGCACAACAGCTTTGAGAACTCGAGTTTTGCTGGGATGTTTCTGGGTCCCACCACCACCATCACCTCTTTAGGACGATGCACAAAAAAAAACAAAACAAAACAACACAACAAATGTTAGGAAAAGCCTTTAAATCAGATACTTGCAATAATGGGCAGAGCTAAGATCTACCGAAGTGTCAAAAATGGGCACTCAGTAGCAAGCTCATTATACATTTACTTTAATAACACATTAAACCAAACAACTTTTTTTTTGCAAAGATGAAGGGCCCCCGTGCCTGCCAAACTCGGAGCAACACCCAAACGCTTTTGCATACTCTGGCAACACAACAAGCCTCTTTCAAATACCAGATACTCCTTGACCATGCAAAACTGAGCTCCCCGCGTAATTTACGACCTTCCTAACAATGTGGGAAACTCATTACAAGAAACAAACAGCTGAGGTGTTGCTGGCCACCTCTCACCCACCCCGACAAGCCCCCTCCAGGACCACTTCTCACGGGAAGGCGAGTGATGGGGCGGGCAGGGCTGGATGCATCCTGCAGACCCCGCGCCGACAGGGCTGAGATCTGTGCACGGGGGTCTGCACAGGTTTCTAAAAGCTACTGGGAGAGCTGTGAGAACACCCACCGGGCTGCTGCAGGAGAGGGAAGATCTGCCTAAGGAGCAGCTAACTCAGGCTTTCCACCTGAGATCATCCCCACAACCAGCCTGAACGCCAAATCGATCTGAAGGCAGAACACGAGCATCAATTTATTTATTTTTTTTGAATCAAGCTGCTTGCTCAACATTCCCCTTTTCTGCAGTTTGGGCAGGATTTGAGCACTTTGCCCGTGTTGTGCACTTACTCAGACCCCAGAGCTCGGCGCTCCACGTCAGGGAAGCAATAAAAAGTAAAAGCAGTAGACAACCCCAGCAAAAAAAAGCCGTTTCTCAGGCCCTTTCTGGAACTCCATCAAACCAAACTGCCTGTTGACTCTGCTGCTGATGCAAAGCCGGGCAGAGCCAGCCACCCGTACGGGCGGCCCTGGCGCTGAACCCAACCCCAGCGACGGTTGCAGTTCTGAGTAATTTTTTTTTATTATTATTATTTTTTTTTTGCTCTGCTTGGAACCACGTAAATAGCATTCCTGTTGGCCATTAATCCCCTTCTGCTCGCGCTTCCCAGAGTAACCGCTGCTGGGAACAGACTCGTGGCTGCAGATGCCCAGGGCTCCCCCGGCCACGCGAGCAGCAGCCAGGGGAGAAGGGAGTTGCGGTGGAGCAGGGCACCAACCTCACTCCTGGGAGCACTGCGGGTGTCTGGACATGGGTAATCCTTCCACCAGACCGAACTTTGTGACTCACGGCTCCATAAGATAACAGTTGGAAAAAAAAAAAAAATCAGTAGGCTTTTTCGGGGAAGTCTCTGTACACCAGAGGTGCTCAGTGATTGGAATTTCAGGTACTGGCTTTGCTGGAAATATTTTGAAATGGGATGTTTTTAACTGAGTGTTATGCTCTGCTACTCCCCCTGACCATTTTAATTACCAGGTAAAGTACTTTAAGGCAAACCACGCTCAGAACAATGCTATCTGTACTTCTGTTTGTTGCAGTGCAATATTAAGAAGGAGCAAGAGTGTGAAAGAGCCAAATTGCTGCGGCCCCTGAGCAAGAGGGGCTCTGCAGCAAGCCCTGCTAACGCCAGGGAGAAGGGGGTGAGGCGCACATCACCTGCAACCCTCTGGAGTTCTGCAGCTGGAGGTCAGAAAAGGAAGCAGCTCGATACTGCAAGAGAAAAATCTCAGGGCAGAAATGCAGCTTTCTTCCCTGAAATGCACGTTGCAAACTTTTTAAGTTTTGGGAAAGGAAGCGGGCAGGGCCTGCAGCAAGAGCTGGGAACGAAGAGGGTGCCGGGGTGCCCCCTGCAGCAGGGGGGTGCCGCCACGTGCCCGTCCAGCCAGGTTGTGGGGTGCGGGTGGCAGAGCAGCTGGTGACACAGGAGAAGCATTACTAACACAGCTGAGTACCGACTGAGTCACCAAACCGCAGGAAACTCACCCAGTTCACCACGTCTTCGCCCCCTCCCCTCGCATCGTGGGAATGCAAAGGGCAGAGGACCGCGCGCCGGGGTGCCGGGGTCGGCCAGCCCCGCGCCGTGCACCCCCCTGCAGGGTGATTCACACAGCCCAGCCGTGTGAGCAGGCTGCGAGCACACTAAAGCTCTTCCCCATGCAGTAGTAAATGCTGGACCTCGGCCACTTCATCTCTCCTGGGTGGTTTTTTGGCACGGCTGCTCCCAGAGCAGACATCCCCGTCCCCTCCGTTCGCTCGCCCTGGCCTCGAGCTGTCGGCTCACCTGCCATCCTACCACCCTATGGGGTCTCCGAGTCCAGGAGGAGCCTTTCTGAGGTTCCAGCTCTCCAAACTGGAGTCCTCACACCACATTTGCTGGGCCTGGGAGCCCCGTGTTCAGGGCTCGAGCCGTTCTTACCCAGTAATGCATTTCCCAGCTGCGACGTTCAAATGGCAACAGGCTGGAAAGCTGGTGTGTGCCGACAGCTGGGAAAGCCAGCACCTGCCTGTGGGAAAGGAGAGCTCATTTCCCCAGAGCTAGTGAAAACAACGAGGTGTAAACTCATCTGAAGAACCACTAGCAGCATTCCTACCAAGAAGGGAGACCGAAGGAAGGGAGACTCATCAGCTCTGAGAGCGCCGGGACAAGGAGAGATCCCACCAGCGAGAACTGAGCCTTGGGAAAAAAAAAAAACAAAAAACACAACACACACACAAAACCTCCCAAAATACTGTGTGTATCCCAAGCGACGTGGGTGGCTGGTGTGCAGCCAGCTGCTCGCTGTGCTTCAGCAGCATCCCAGTCGTGCCCCTCTCCAATCCATCCCCATCGCTGCTGGCTGCAACGTGGGACCGCACGCACGGCCTGAGCCAACACGTGAGGAGGGCAGGCAGCCCTCAGTCCTCTTGGACACCTCTGAACCCAGTCCCTTGTCCTCCCCTCTCTTTTTTGCAGGATGCAGCCAAGCAGCGAGATGCCCTTGGACTGATTCAGCAGCTCTGAGAGCACGAGACGAGCGGTGCTAGCAGCACGCACGGCGTGCCCGCTGCTCCAAGTGCTCCGTCCTTCTGCTCTGTGCCTCCCCAAACCCTGCCACCGAACCCATGAAGCCACAGGCAGTGCTCAGGGCACTGCCACCAACCCCTGCAGCTGCAGGCAGCTCTCGGGGCCCGCAGGAACGGGATGCCACAGGGGCAGGAACGCGGCAGCCACGGGGCAGGGCACGAAGGGCGATGTGCTTGCAGCAGCGCAGCGCGAAACTGCCCCAGGGCAGCCGGCAGCAGGGAACCCGGGGCGCGCTCAGACGAGACCTGAAGAGCAAATATGTTCAGGGAAAGAATGCAAAAGGGTCGAGCAGTGGTTGTCACGGGAGGTACCTGCTCGATGCAGGTACTACAAAGCAGATTTGCTCTGCTGAACCCCAACGTCCCGCTAGGCAAACCCTTCCTCTGAAGCTTTGTGGCAAAAGTGTTTAAAATTAGAGTATCGTGCTCGTACCTCCCCTGAACAGAGACATTTGTAAACTCTTAAGCAGCTGCAGTTCACAGAAAACTGACAGGCGTGTGTGTTCAGATCCCCAAGTTTTAGGCTGATACACACTTAACGCAACAGTGTTGAGAAGCGTTAGGAAAACAGAAAACGGGGAAAACCGGGTTACAAACAATCACGGCACTTCAAAGTGCCTCCTAGGAGACTGCAACCCGAACGAGGCCACCCGGAGAGGGAGAACTGGGACACTTACCAAAGATTTTTTTATTTTTTTTTGTACTATATCAAATTGGGATTCTCTCAGTTTTACTACAAAGTCATGCAGAGACTGCCACAATCTCAGATTTCCCCCCCCCGACTCTCTGCATGCTGATGATTGCGTCTGATTAAGAAACGTAGAGGAGTTTTGCACATGCTGCAGAAATTAAGTTCTTAGAAGGGAGTTTCAAGGGCACGGGAGGGCAGGAAAGGTGGTTTGTGTGCCTACGTGGAAGAGGTGCAGAGAAGGGTCATCGCCAACAGCCTACAGACCGGGGGAAAGAAGTGATAACTCAGCTGTCAGCCCGGCCACGTGAGGGGGATCTCCTTAAGAGCCAGGTATCGTTACTTGGCACTGGATGAGCCTCTAGAAAGAGGCTTTCAGCATCCCGCTGAGCTCAGATTAGAGGTGGAGAACTGGAAGTCCTGTCCCATTTCAAATACAGTTCAGCCCTGAGCAGTTTTCTGAGCGTTTGCGAGGTTTTTGCTTTGTTTTACGCTGAGCACAGAGACAAGGAACAAATTCACCTGAGCCAAGACTGCTTCAGCGCCTGCCTCGGGACACTCGGTCACATCCATTTCCCTTTTGTGTCCCAAAACAAGCGGGTCTCTGAGCCAGCTGAGCTCCCCCCCTGCTGCAGGGCTGGGAGGAAGGAGCCTGGAGGCAAAGCCCCAGACCTGGAGGCTGCAGCGCGGTCCCTGCAGCGGCTCTGCCCCAGCTTTCCCGGGTGACCTTGGGAAAGCAACTGCCCTCCTTTTCCTGCAAGGCCTCTGTAAACCTTAACAAAGCACCTCGACGCAGACAGAAACCAGCATTTGTCACAAAGGAGACAGGATTCCTGTCGATGCTGATAAAGCTGGAACCGTGCTTGCACAACGAGCAGCAGCCAGCCGGCAGAAAGCCTTTGCACAATGCGGAGTTAACTATTACTCCTCTACGGATCACCTGTTGCGAGATCTCACATGACCCTGCAAAAAAAAAAAAAAAAAAAAAAGTCTGGAGATAATTTCGAGCCATTAAAAAACGCCGAATATTTGGTGAGATACGTCTGTCGTTATCAAGCAGCGGGCGGCCAGCTAACACAAAACTGTGAGACCGTCTAAAGGGCTGAATTGCAGCTTATCTAAAAAGCCAGCATAATGGCTTTGCAGACTGAATAAGTCTTTTTGCTGAACCGAAGGTCTTACTACAAGAGATGAGCGGCTTTGACTCCAGCCCATGCCAGAAGCCCTCAGCCCTGCTCCAGAGCTGCCACTCCTAGGGGCAGATTTGGTCATTTTCAGCAGGTCCCAAAGCTGCTGTCCCCAAATCAGCCCCCTCAGCTCCATCACGTCACCATCCGGAGTAGCCTACAATGAACTTTTATCCTAGCACCGCTTTTTGTGCCAAATAGTTCAAGCACAGTAGTTCCGAGGAAGGAAAAAAAAAAAATTCCTACAGAGTTTAGATAGCTGGATGCTGAGCCACCATCCTGCAAAAACAAGCTGCTAATTTGCTTAGCCACCCTCCTTGACGAGGGGAAGCAAAACGCAGAGGAGCAGAACTGGTTTGCAGAGGCAAAGGCTTGCGAAGGCAGTTGACGTGACTCATGCTTTTTGCATCCTGAAACCAATGAGAAAGGGCAGCAAGGGTTGCTCGGGACACAGCTCCAAGAAAACCATTTCCTTTTGTTTCTGGGGCCGGCTGAAACGGGATTAGACTCAGCCATACGCCCCCTTTGCAGATTCCTCTGCGGAATCACCCTCTCCTCAGCTGCAGGCAGTTGCCCCGGAGGGAGCCGTGAGCCCCCTGAGCTTCGCGTGACTTTCAGCAGCCCCGCGCCGATCGCGGGCAGCAGGCGTGGTGCTGGCAGGAGCAGGGAATTGCAACAGGGAAAGGAAAAGGGGAGAAATTACTGGCAGCGCGGGCCACTCCTGTTGGCAGCGCCTCGCAGCCGTAGCAATGCTTTATAAGGAGATTTCTTGGACGCTGCTGCCTACCCTCGTGTTCCTGAGGCTTTCTGTACTCCGCTGCGGATGCTCTACAGTTATTCTTAGCAGGTATTGCAGATAAACGTAATGCCATCCCCAGGCTGGGAATGCTACAGGAACACCAAAACAGCCCCGAGAGGTGCTGGGGAAATAAAGCATCCCTTCGGCTCCGAGAGCCTGCAGCCAAGGCCCTCGGAAGCAAAGGTGGGCAAATCCCAGGAGGTTCAGGTTCAAGGAGCTCCGAATGCAGCTGATGTAACGCCGTTAGATCAGGCTTTGTCCAGCCCGTGGTTATTAGCGGTCAGAGACCTGCTGCTGATGTGCTTCCAAAATCGATGAGATTTCATCACCAGGCTAAGGTCGTCTTTAAACAGGAGGCTTCCACGGCGAGCTGGAGCTCTTCATTTGCTTGCAGCGGTGGTGCTGGCTTCTTCCAGGTCAATGGTTTACTGCAGCTGGCACGGTGCTGGGACACGTCCTCGTGATCACACGAAGTCATAAAAATCTGGGAACATCGCGTTTCCAAGGGTGATCCTAACACTGCTGCCTTAGCTCAGCTCCAGCCCAAGCTGGAGGCACCAAGTTCACGATTACCTGAATATTTTGTCTCGTCTGGGGTGTTCTTTTTCCCCAGCCAAAGGTTGGTCTGACCTGGAGACGATGCCATTCGCAGTGTCCTTTGCCATCAAATCAGAAAAAAAGGTCCCAGCAATAGGTTAAGCCGAGGAAAGCAATTGGTAGAAAGCAGAGACGCTCTTCAGGGTTAGAAGCGGAGCACCCGAACTAATTGCTGACTAATTTGGCTCTTTCTAGACACTTTTACGCACATTTTCCTGTGGCCTGGTACAGCTGGGAGCATGTGACAATAACAGAGCGACTCTCTCTGGGCAGGACTGGCAGAAAAGCTGAAGCCTACGGAAAGAACAGCTCACACACGAGCTCCTGTGCACACAGCGCAGAGGAGAAACCCTGAACGGGAGCTTTCTCCGGTCCAAGCTGCCATCGAGACAAAAAAAGCAACTTTCCTTTCAGATTTTAACTGAAATAGCTGACTTCCTAATAAGCAAACTGCAATTGCCTTTACTCAATCAAATGGCATTTGGGGATTCCAGATTAATTCCAGCGAACTATAGCAACGAGCAACCGAAAGCTGCCAACATCCTTTTTATTTTAATAGGTACGAACTGGATTTAAAATGCCAGAGGGCTGGGGCCGTGCGTGTAGCTAATAAAGGTGTCTGTCTGGTAGCTTAAGTGATGCGGAGACAGTTCTGGGATTCAAAATTTAAACAAATACTAACCAAATGATGTGGAGCCGAGGCCGGGAGGAATGCTGTCCTAAGGGCTGCAGCACGCACGCCCGTCCAGGAGCACAGCTGCATGGGAACCCCGCGCTGGGAAGGGAAGCAAACTGGAAACGAGGCCAGTTAGCGCTGTTTAAGCACTTTTACACACATCTATACTTAGAAAAAAAGCAGATAAAGAACAAGCAAACCTGTTTAATGACAATGTGCCTGTGCAACTCGGTTCCGTAACTTGAAAGCACAAATTTCACGAGATTCAGATAAGAGATTGAGGGCTTTCGCACTAGAAAGTCAGAAATCAATTACAGGAACGATTGACAGCTGGATTATTCACCTAAACCCCCGGCACCCTCTCGCTGATTTGCATTTCAAACACCCAATTTCACAGCAGGCCAGGCTGCTTCCCAGGACAGGCTGTTTCTCCATCTCCTCTGCAAGTTCGCACAGGACCGAACTGTTCCTCCAGCTAACCACAAGCAGGCCTTCCTATCTCACCAGAAAACAAAAGGTTTAGTTCAAAAATCATAGTAAGCATTTTTGCACAGATACGAATGTGCTTAGGCAGCTCCAGGCTTCAAAGAATTGGGTACGAGCCCGACAAACCTGGTTTGGCAGAGGCCAGCCCCGAGGCTCGCTGCGTGCAACGCCGCCAGCACTGCCTGAGCACCAGGGTTTTTTTTGGGGGAAAAAAAAAAGCAAAACCCCAGCAGGTCTTTGTGTTGCCTGCGACATGGACGCCACCACACGGCCTTGTTAAAACAGTGACGGGGATGTCTCGCGTGTCAGCCGGTGGCTCAGACCCCAAAACAAATGTCATGTTTGCTCAGCCACGTGTGACTAACTCGGGCAGCAGACACCACCGAGCACCCCCGGGTTGCAGCGAGTGCTGCCAAACGAAACCTCAGCTCTGCAGCCGAACGGGACCAGGAGGACACATTCCTGTTTACATGGAATTTAGGTGTTTCAGAGGAAAGACTGATTGAATTATCCTGGCTGCCTGCCGGTTTGGCAGAGGCGGGACGGAGCGGCGGCTTGCCCAAACTCCGGGGCCACGTGCGGGGACCCCTTCTTCCTTCCCAGCTCCTCAGCCCTCCTCGGCCAGGGCTCTTTGGAAGCAGCAGGGCGATGTGGCAGGAAAAGAGGAGCCCTGCTGTGTTTACTGCTGCTGGGAGGAAAACCCGGCGGGCCGGCAGCACCGAAGGTTAGCTCAGAGCGCAGGTGGAGCGTGTGGGAGGGCAGGAAGGACAAAACCCAGAGCCAGCAAGAACTGACTCAGCAACGCTCCCCCCCCCCTTTCATTATCTCTGATCTTACAGCCGAAATGTTAAAGCACACTTTCAGAATGACAACGCGAGCCGGGGATGGTTTACATAACGCTGCTGGAAGCCAGCAAATGTTTCAACCCCTGCAGGTTACCCCGAGCGGGGAAGTCGGTCGCGTTGGGAAGCTGCCGGATGGAAGATGGCATCGTGGGGTGGGAGGCTGGCACGCCACGACGTGCAGAGCATGCAGGATCAGCACGGAGGGACGAAGGGATCCCCAAAAGGGACAGGGAGAGGCTGGCAGTGCCACGGGGCTGCAGCCGAGCACAGGTCCTGCTCCAGGCTGCCCCAGCTGCTCTGCAGGCACCGCGTCCTCCCTCCACCTGCAGGTCACTCAGAAAGCATCACTGCAAAGAATTAACCCTAACCAAGCGACAGGAGTAGTGCTGCAATTCAAAAATGCACTTTCTTCCTTTCTCGGATAGGTAAGGAACAGAAATGTTATCAAAGCTGGCAGCTGGCAGCACAGGGGGATGTGCCACCGGGAGCGGCCGCAAGGCCACCGTGAAAAAACATGGACAAAAACCCTGCTGTAGTCGTTTTGCCATCATCTAACATCAGGCCATGTAGGTATTTATGAAGCCTTCTGCAGTGCACTCAGCTAATTCCCAGAAAATCACGTGCCTGCACAGTGGATTCAAGCTTCGGAAGCCTTCCAATGTTTTCCTGCGAAGGGATGCGATCACCGTGCAGCACTAACAGCAATCTGAAATCCTGCCTCGCTGGTGGGCTGCCAGCCACTGACCCAAGCAGCGGCTTATTAAGCCTGCAGTCATCTCTTCCCAGCTATTTCTGTCAAACTACATGCTCCGAGGCTCGAAGAGCCTACAGCAACTTCAGGCTGGGGAGAGAAGGGCAGATATTAGTTACAGAACCGCATTATAAAACATTCAGAGAAACACTAATTGCTCAGAAATCAGTGCTCGTGTAACGAGCACATGGCAAGAGGCTCTCTGAGCTGCTGCTTGCAGGAGGAAGGCCAGAGAGGAGTCATCAGGCCTGAAGGACTCATTTCATTTCTCAGTCATTAAAAAAACAAAAAAAAAAGTCAATCCTCCACAGCCACTTCTACCCACTTTGGCCAATCAATCCTGATCGATCCCCACCGCCTTCGGTCTGGGTGTGAGTCACGGCACCGAGTGACACCCCCATGCAGGGGCTGCTGCCCCCCCCAGACCGAGCACAGCGGGCTCAGGACCCAAGCACGAGGCTGGGGGACGAGCCCACGGCCGATTTATTCCCTGCAGATCCCCGCAGGACAGCCCCGTGGTGATGGGGAGCAGCAGGGCCAGCTGCTGAGAACACAAAGTGCTCCGTCTGGGCTGATTAGCCAAGGAAAAGCCTAACGAGAAAGAAAAAAAAAAAAAAAAAAAAAAAAAAGATAATCAAGCCTGCAGGGCAAGGCAGCTGAATGCTGCCCAAAAGCCGTGCTGCAATTTTTTTGGTATGAAACAGCACCTTATTTAGACAATCTGAGGAATGTTACAGAGGGACACCATGGCTGGGGATTTGCATAATGGGCGTCTCCGTCTTGCTTACCTAACAGGGGAAGAATCCCGTCTGTCAGTAAGTCTAGACTGCGGTGGTGAGGCCAGGGGACCGAGGGATCTCCTGGCCAGAAACAACACCGGGCCGGGGCCGGGTGCTGCCATCTGCTGTCACCCACCACGGCCATCTCCGGACCCGAGCTGCTCCACGACACGAGGCTCAGTGTTATTTGGCATTATTCAGGCAAAGAAAGCCTCCTCCTGCTTGGCAGGCCTGAGCTGACTCCTTTTGGGGGCTCCAAGGAGCTCCAAGCAAGGAGCCGTGGCCACGGCAGCGCCTCGCTGGCCGGACCGCGCTGCTGGCCGTAGCACCTTGCCATTACAGCAACAGGCTCTTTTATTAAAATGCATCCAAGTTATTCAGTATTCGATAAAAGGCGGCAGCATAATGGCTCTAAACTCAGAATAATCTCAAGGTTTTCGTAGCCCAACAGAGACCTCTGCAGCCCAGGCAGGCTCACTGCACGCCGCGGCGCGAGGCAGCGCTCGGTGCCGGTAGGGCTTTGGGAGATCCACCACCCAGCAGGCACAAAGCTCGGGTTTTAGGCAAAAAGCTCGGGATTTAGGCACGTTTCCACCTGCACCACGGGGTTTGGAACCGCACAGACCTCAGTGCTTCCAAGTGAAGAGCAGCAGCAACTCATCACCCATCCAAATTCTTCCTGCCCCAAAGCGTGCCAGCGTGGCACACCTCGCCCCAGGCCCCTGTGGGGACATCAAACATCTCCCAAAATGGGGAGGTCTGAAACACTCCAGCATCCAGACCCCCAGACCTAAACCGTACATTAAGCGAAGCAAAGCTCCTTCCCTACTTTGAAATCCAGCCCCCCTGATGTAAAGACAACACGCTGCTAGGACGTGAGCGAGGTGCCCTGCTCCCAGTGAGCGGGTTCCCATCTCCAGGCTGAATTTCCTTCACCTCGTGGGTATTTCACACATGGGATTGGACATGTAGGGTCTCACGAGAGGCCTGTGGGTGCACGAAGATGCTGCCGAGGCTGCACGGGCAGCACTGCTGGCAGCTGTGCCACCACCAAGAGGCAGCGACCAGAGAAAGGCAGCGCTGAGGCTCCCGTACCGCAGCCCGTACTGCACATTCAAGACATTTTCTGTCCTATGCAGCATCAAGCATCATTTCTTTCAAGGAAAAAGATCTCAGAGTATTTCCTATAAGCTGCTGCACTCAGCAGTCAGCATCTGGTGACCAGCAGGGCAACAAAGGATGACTGGGCTGTGGTCAGGCCCGACCGCAGCGCGTCACGCGCGGGGCACGGCGCTGCCACCCCTACGGCAGGCGAGCTTCGAGACCTCCAAAAAAAGAGGGACACGAAGGCAAGGCTGCGTGAAAAACAGCAGGAGCTATCTTGCAAAACAGTGGTGAAAACGTGCTGCTGGAATGCTGTTTGTAGGAAGTCGGAGCAGACAAAAAGCCTTGCTTAACCCCGCCGTTGTTTCCTCCAAAATGTGCTCGGCTGATAGGGCTCTGCGCCGCGAGGTCAGCGGAGGCGTCGCTCCTGTTCCAATCAAACTTCAACACTGCTCGGGGTGCACACAGGGAAAATACCAACAGAATGGAGAAACCGGGCTAAAACCTCCCGATTAAAGCCCAGATCTCTGCTCCCAGATCACCCCAAAGTCTAGAGCGATCTCAAGCGGCACAACTGCTGTTTAACTTATTTCGTCTACAGAAGAGTCATGAGGCTTTAATCACCACGCTGCTTCATTAGCTGGAGCTCACTAATTACAGCATTTGTTAGTCAGCACTGGCAGATAATGCTTCAGTGCTGATTGTTTGCGTAGGGGAGACTGGAACTGATGATTTAATAAGTTTCATGGCATACAAGGCGAGGTGCAAGAGCTGTCCTCAGCAGAACGGAGAAAATCGTCGCGGTCTCGCCGTGCCACAAAAGCAGCAGCTTGGGTGGGATCACCAGCACGGTGCCAGCGTTCAGAGGAGACAGCAGGGAGCTAGGAAGGTGCTCACCCTGCACCACCACGCGCTGAGCCTCCTGCCTCCACCCTGGCCCCTTTGCTCGGGGCAGGGAGAAGCCAGGACGCCCGCACCATCACCTCCTTCAGCACGCAGCAAGAATTTTCGGAAAAAGAACCAAAAAGGCACCGTCTGCAGCACCTCCTGTTCACGAGACGCTGGTTAACACACACGCAGAGGCTGGGTAAAAAAAGGAAGCTGAGCTCCAGCACCCAGCTCCAGCAGCTACAAGCTGCTCTTCCCCAGCCCTGCACGGGAACAAAGGCTCCCCCACACGCCTCGCGCCTCCTGACTAAGAGGGACACGTCTTCGGAATCCGTGGAGCTCCTACCCTAATTAAGGAGGTGGATCGCTGTTACATAACGAGCAGCACGCTATCCTCGTGGGCAGGGCAAGCACCGGGCTTCACCTCCGACCGGCAAGGAGCAAGACGAGTCCCCTCCGAGGGTGCCTCGGAACAGCTCGTGCAGTTGAGCAAACACCACGGCGGCGTCTCGCCGCGGCGTTCTCCATCCGTGGCAGGTAAAACAGCCAGCAGGGAAGGTGAAAAAACACCCGGACAATACTGCCAGTTTCCCAAGAGTCGAGTTGTTCTTGCTCACCTTGCTGCAGCAGAGCAGTTTTGGCTACTTACACGGACTTGCTGCCACAGCATCCCAGTTCCGTCCCATTCCTTCCAGAAAAGGGAACTGGGATTCAGGAGATCGGCCGCTGGCACACCGAACAGATGGTGCGTTATTAATGAAGTTCAAATTCAGAATAATACATCTCGCTCCGCTGATTGCGACTTTATTATCATAATATTTACTCCAGTAATCAGCGTGGTGAAGGCGCTGCGCTGACTTCAGTCGTCTGTTTTCACTGTTATCAATTTCCCATCCCGAAGAACGCCCTGTCCCAGGTACATTTTGAAATTAACATTGGCTCCTTTCAATTTTATGGTGTTTCCAAGCACATTTTTTTCCCCCTGTTGTACACAACAGACACACTGGCAGGGAATGAAGGCATTTTCGTTTGTTTTTATAAACAATGCTCACGACCTGGAGGTCAAGCTTGGTATTTCTGACCCCGAATTTGTGGCATCTGAAACTGGAGATAAATAATGCTTCGGCTACTGGATGAGAGCTGACTTAAATACCCCGCTCTGGATTTCCCTGCCATCTAGCTACAGGACTACAGCCAGCAGATGTTGAACTCCTGTCCCCTGCGGTGGGAGAGGAAGAGCTTTTGCACCTTCGTGTTACTGGGGGGATGCTGCAGAGCGGTGTTTGAGCAAAAAAACCCAGCGCAGAGCCCTTTGGCTGAGCACGGGCACACTGGCAAGCTCAGCTTTCAAGAAACAAACACCGAAACCTCAAAAACTTTACGGCGGGAGGACTGAGCTGGCCTCTGGAAAACACAAAAACCACCACGGGGAGAGCTTCGAGACACGACCAGCGCTGGCAGAGGCGGGGATGCTCCCCTGCCCGCCGCCTTACGGGAGCACGGCCCCCTTCCTGCCTACCCGTAAGCGTTGCTCAACCCTCCTCCGGTCAGCCCAGCTCACCGCTGGGAGCGAGAGCCGTGGACTCCTTCCAAGAATCCATCCGAGCCGAAATCCAACCCTGCTTGTTTTCCCCACTCGCTGCCTGAACACAAACACGTTTGTTTTTTTTTGTTGTTTTTTTGTTTTTTTTCAGGGAGCAAAACCCACGTCACTTAACTCCCCGCTGGGTTTCAGGCCGTGGTTCGCCTTGCCCCTTTTACCTCCATCTCCTGCTTTCAGTAAGTCACTGAGGGACAGTTCTCATGCCCTTTTTTTTATTTTTTTTTCAGAACAGCAAATTCTCACAAATACCACACCGAAAACACGAGCACCAACACCAGCTATCTGTGTAAACACGAAGGTGAGAGCGAAAGAGAAAGCCCCGCTACGGAAAAAGGAAGCACCTGCAGCGGGGTGCGAGACCGAGAGACCAAAACGGAGCGTGGGCCACAAGCCTGAAGGCTTCAGCCAACAGCAGAAGGTTTGGGATCAGCCCCAGCTCATCTCCTGGACCCCAAAACCAGGAAGGCACCGGCTGCTTCCTCGAATTCCCCGGCTTGAGCCGGGTTCTCCATCGCATCGCCCGCGTGCAGGGTGGGAGAAAGGGGGGAGGAAGATGAGCGGCCTGGGGGAATTTCAGCCATCAATAAGCAAAGAGCCTCTTCAGCCCTCTCTGTATGTGCTTCTTGGAAGGAAGATCGCTCTCCCCATAGCCCGCTGCCTCCTGCTAATTGCTCTAAGGGATGAACTTGCCCCCGTAAATCACGGGCTGCACGGAGCCAGCGCTCAGCTCTAGCCCCCGCTCGCTGCCTCCCAGCTCTTCCAGCTCTACGTGATTTTATCGCATGAAAAAATAATTACTGCTTCTAAATGGCAAACAGATTGGAATAGCAAGCAGCTTGGCCCCGTGAAGTATGTGCAGTTGTTTAAGTGTCTCTGGTGCTCTCGGAGAGGTGATAAATGCCGAGCTGCTGCCGCCTCCGAGCTGCAGGGGAGAGCTCGAAGCCACAGCCAACGACGAGCCACCCAAAACCCCAAATCTACCTTTTGACTAAACTGAGCTCTGCTGACAGCAATCACGAGAGGCAACACCCAGTACGGGGAATTTCCTCTGTGAGAGACACAGCATGGCCAAATGCTCGATGGAGGGGAAAAAAAAAGAGAACCCTCATCTATACCAAACAAAGTCTTAAAGCCGCAGCTACCTAACCAAACGCCTGGAACGGCGTTACAGACACCTTTATTTGTACTGTTCCTCCTCAAACTTCGTTGATGCACCTGCCTTTTTGACTGCCCTTTCTTTCCTTTTGTTTTAAAAGCAGCGCAGGGATCCCTGGGCTCAGCGCTGGCGCAGCAGCCACCGCAGCCCTTCAGATCCCTCTTGTAAGCGGTCACCATTTTAAGCTCTGTTGGGGTTTCCTGCAAGCACAGCCGTTCAGGGCTGCTGTCGAGCCACATCAGAAGTCTCTGCAGCTGAAGGCAGGCCCTGAGCAGCTCCCAGGGGAAAAACCAGCGAGAGCAGCAGCCCCTGTGAGGCACCTGCAGCTCTGAATTTCGACCTCTCCACCCCAGAGAGCCCCTCTCATCTCCGCAGCACTGCCTCGTGGCCCTCGCAGAGCGTCCCAGGGGACACACACTTGTCCCCCTCGGCCGTCCCGCAGTCGGTGCCAGCCCTGCAGACACCCCGAGCTCGGCCTGATGAACTGCAGCAGCGTTTCTCCTGCTCTCAGCCCTTTGAACCCAAGGTTAATGCACGAGGCGCAGTTTGCAGCGGGGAAAAAAGCGAGCCAAAAAAACTTTCCAGAGGAACACAA
The DNA here is from genome assembly GCF_009819795.1 of Aythya fuligula. Lineage (NCBI taxonomy): Eukaryota > Metazoa > Chordata > Aves > Anseriformes > Anatidae > Aythya > Aythya fuligula. The sequence goes on along the minus strand of NC_045584.1, from coordinate 992,800 downwards.
CACCATCTTCGGCTTTCCGCAGAAATGAGCCTTTTGTTTACAGGCTTGCAGGAGCTGACTCCAGGGGCTGGTCTGTTCTTGCTCAGAGAGGGAAAACAAGCCTGACCTCAGCGTGCTGGAATAAACTCTGCCCCCTCCTTCCTCGCATGCTTCTCCCAGTGCAAAGGTAAAGAACACGATATCCCGCAGCGTGACCCGGCTGAGCGCAGCGTGACCACGCGCTGCCGCTCGCCGACACCGAAAACAAGGCCAACGGAGCCAAGAAGGTGAGCGAGCTGGGCCAGCTCCTGCCTTCATTCATCTGGAGGCGCTGGCCAGCGGCTTCCCAGCCGGCCAAAGGTCTCCAGTAAGTCAGCTGGCCCCCAGTACGCCGCGTCCAGCGCTCGCCGCTCAGCGCACGGCTCCCGGTGCGCAGCCAGCCACGCGGCAGGCACTCCCCTATCTCCCACTCGTAGCGTTTCCTACGCGGGCGATAAGCAGGCTGCAATTTCCTCCCAGCGGATATTGCAGAGCAGCGCCTGCCCGAACAAAGCCCTCAACATCACTGTGTTGGAGTCCGAGGGGCTCCGCCACCCGCGTTAGGAACTCGTCACGGGCGTTTGTCGCACCAACGGGTCTGGAAAAAAACACCTCGTTGGTTTTGGTCCTTCTTGACCCATGCCCTGGTTATATTTTGGGCCAGAAGCCTTTGCTCATTCTCACCCTGCACCACAAGCACCAGACTATCACAGATACCCTGCAGTGGGTGGGAGCGGCGAGGAGGGGAATTCCTTTCCGAACTGCCTGGAAGCGGCAACAGTTGGTAATGCAAGGCATCTCCCGAGGCAAAGCCTGCAGCTGCCAACGTTCCCTCAGAGCCGGTGCAAAGCTGGAGGGAAGACAGATCATCCAGATCATCCCTTCCAGCCCACCGGCAAGCCCGCGGTGCCAGGAACTCCGTGGGAGGCGGTCGCTGCAGAGCCTTTCCAGCACCCCCTTCCAGCTCCCCGGCAGGAGGAATTTGCTTTCCTTCCCTCGGACGCTCCAAGATCCGGCGGGTCGCAGGGCAGGCGGGCGGCTGATGCTGTCAGCGATTCCTACTGCCACTAATAAAGAGCGCTAGGAAAGGATTAGAGGGAACACACAAGGTTCAGAGAATCCTTCTGCAGGAAAAGGCTGCCGTATGAGCAGTCTTTACGACTTTTCAAGAGCGTTTGAGTATGTGACAGGGTAAGAATCAAAGCCACTGCATGCATTAGGTGAACGAGACAGCAGCCCAGTCACCTCTGCACATAAAGCTCAGTGTGCAATGTTCCTGATAACACGATTTGGGATTGCAATGTGAGAATAAGAGAAAATTGCATTTGCACTGGCTGTGACTTTAGACTCTTTAGCTCCAGCTGCTCATTCAGTGAAGAGCCCCAGGATTTAGGAAGCCCAGAGCCACCAGCAGGCTGTTGGAGCAGAACAGCCTCCGAGCCCTGCCCTGGTGAGAGCAGCGTGCCCGTGCCGTGCTGGTGCCCGCGCCGTGCTGGTGCCAGCACCGCCTGCCCCCGTGCAGCGCGGTTGGGCAACGCAGAACAGCTCATGGAAAATCAGAAGCTGCCAAATGGCCGAGGGCTCCTTCCGAGGCGTCTGATGGATCCCTCCTCGAGGAACTTGGGAACTGTTACATGCCGTACCCGTGGGCCAAACGCAAGCATTCCAGGCAGGTAGTGCTGACGGGCACCCAGCAGCACCGGCACGGGACCGTGATTCACGGCCACGCCGCAACCGCACGAGGTCGGCACCTGCCGTGGCAAGCAGGTCGCAGACCCGCACCAGAGCTTTAGGATCCCCCAGGACCGATGTCTCGGTGAAGTTAAAGGGAGAAGAACATGTTCCTTGGGGTAAAGGTGCTCAGACCACACTCAAAATTAAAGAGCCTTACTGGGATAACCCGCCCTGGTTGTAATTCTGCTACGCAGTGCTCTAAAAATAGGCAAAAGGTACTGGCCCAGAGGTAGACTTTGCCCAGTCTCCAAAAATAGACACCCAAAAATAGTAAATCATTACCAAGCAATTGCATCTGGACAACCAGTGCAAAACATCCGTGGTAAAAGACAGAGTTCATCGAGTTTTTAACTTTTCCCCATTAATTCCTCCAAGGGACGAGCAGATTCCTCTCTCCTTGCCCACAGCAGCCCTGCTATTTTCCAGCAGGCGGCCCAGGATTTTTGCTAAGTAACAGCTGCCACAGCCAGTGCACATTTGCTTTTGGAAGCAAACTGCTGGTTGTGAAGTTGCTAGGAGGTCTGTGCTGGCAACTTGCTCTGGAAGCCTTTTTTTAAGTCCTAAAAAGGGAAGGCTCGGAGGAGAGGCGAGCGAGAGGGGCCTTCCCTCCGGCCTGCAGGGCTTCACACCTCCAGGGACCTACGCTGCAAGCTGCCAGCCCGCAGGAACCGTTCAACGGGCCCCCCAGCAGTACATCTGTCGCTTTGAGGCCCCTCCACGGGGGGATTTCTGAGCAGCAGCTGCTCCTGTGAAGCTCGGCTCCGTCGGGTTTCTGAGAGCAACAGGAAACGCTGCCAGCAGCTGTGCTGCCCGAGGACAGAAAGCAACGCGGCCCCCGCGCAGCACCGCCGGCACAAAGGACCTGTGCACGAGCAGCTTTGTGGGTGGAAGGTGCAACTCTAGACCTGTTGTCCTGTAAGAAATAATTCCTAATTAAGCGTACAAGGTCCTACAAAGCCATCAGCTGAGGTGAGCAGGGCAGCTAGCACGGAGCTGCCTGCATTCCCACCCCACGCCGGGCTCCGCTGATGAGCCTGGGTGCTCGGAAGCACGGTTCCTACACGATCCCACATTCCTGCTCAGGCTTTGTTTTTCCTCGGAACAAAAGAGGAAAAAGTTCAAAATAAGCCCTGCAGACAGCAACATTCCATTCGCAAGAGTTCATTCTTAAAAGGAACGGGACAAACTAATTCCTCAGTAAATATTTGGGGTTACAACTCCGCTTCGCACCATCTCCTTCAACACTTCCAAGGGTTCAGAGAGCCAGTAATAGACTCAGGACACCAGCCCGTGGAAACAACAGGACTTATTTCAGCAGTAACAGAGCTATTTTTAAAAGTTTTACTTATGGGATGCCAATTTCCTCAAGCTGTTTGGAAAATGAAATGTAAAAACGTACAAACACTAATGGAACAAAAATGCGCTATAGCAACAGCCTCCTCTTGCTAGGAGATACACCAGATATGTTCCGGACTTTCCGATTCTCTTTCATCCCCAAATCACCTTTTCCTCCTTTTAGACAACAGATCAAGAATAGCAACAAAAAAAAATGCTATGTCTGTAGCAAAAAATATTTGTTTATGGAGAAAGTTTGTTCCTATAAAAAAAAAAAAATAAATCTGCCAGTTTTAGCAAATGCCTCCAGCTGTTACAAAGAGATCAAACCAGGGACAATGCACATCTTCGCTCTGGGGATGCTCACGTTTAATGTAATTAGATTAGCTCAGTGTCTCTGCCAAGCAAATAAGCAACACAAGAAGTCCTTTTATGTCGCTGACAACCTCCTAAAAATCGGAGGAATTTTAAAATGTACACCAACCCAACAACTGCTTGCAACAGGAAGAGGAGGTGAAAGAGTATCCAGCTGAAGCAGCAAGGGAGAATTCATTACACTGTAAATACCAAAACGAAACACAGATGGGATACTGAGGTTTATAATTCTTAAAGTGCCATTATAAAAGTGCACAGGCATTTGCTGTTCAATATTATGACAGGCATTCAGCCGGGTAACGTATAGCTATTTTCATAGTTGCACCAACAATTCGAGAACTGTTCCAGTAAAACAAACACGAAACATCAACAGGCTGTTGACTTCAAATCACTGAAAATGCCACTCAAAAAAAAAACAAAAAACACCACGATGACAAACTAGCAGTGCTTCCAAGCTAGCACTAAAGCACTCCCCGGGGAAGGGATCTTTCCCCTTTCCTACAAGATGGATAAAGTTCAATCTGTTCTGCCATTACAGCAAGTGAAAAGGGAGCAAAGAAAAACGTCTCCTCGAAGGAAGGGAAGGGTTTAAAAGCAAGGTTAATTGCTTGGTTTTAAATGTGGATATTTCTCCTGGGATACATTTTTATCTCAAAGCAACTTCTGAGGTTATTTCAATGTGCTTTCATGTTATACAAGCGCCCTATCTTCTAGAGGCTATCAAGCAGTTTTATATAGCCAATTAGCAAGAAAACCAAATAAAAGCCGTAATGAACCCTGAGAAAACGGGGTGCTCTTGATGCATCAGTGATCACAAGGCCAGGGAAGCATTTCTGCAAGACGCAAGTCGCCAACAAAGATGTCTTCGTGTAAATCTAGGAACTAAACAAAACTCGACAGGATTAAACCCAGCTTCCTAACCACCAGAAAGGTGCTGAGGGTCCCGCCGGGCAGCGGCGACCTGCTGGCTGCTCACCACGCAGAGCTAAACAGAGCAAAAGGGGTCACAAACGGCTCCTGAAAACAGAAGCCAAGTCCAGCAGTGGCGACTTGTTCACAGCCCTGCTTCAGGAATGGCTTAAAAAGGGAAAAAAAGCAGGCGGCGGGCTGGAGAGAGATGCATGCTTACATACTTCAGTAAAAATCTGCCTCTTCAGTGAAGAAAGATTTGCTTTTGAGACGGAGACTGGCATAAGCATTTCCTGCTTGGAGCCCTGAGGCGATATATTACAATATAACAACCTCCATCAGTTTTCCTTTTTTTGTTTTTCTCCCCGATTTCCTTATGTTTCGAATTAACTCTCCAGTCCACCCTGACTCACAGCAAGGCTCGGTGCTGATTCCATGAAAATCGCTCCCTTCTTGGAGGAGACACCAAGTGCAAAAAGTAGGGCAAAATGACGCAAGTGGAACCGACAGGCGACATTTCTCATGAAAGTGAGGCAACAGGAAGCACCGCTGTACTCCTGCCACAACCCGGGGAAAGGACGACCAGCCGCATGATAAAACACAGCTCCTAATACATTTGCTAATGAGCGTGCCAGTCAATTACTCATTCCAAATTGATTTAAGGACTTAGGCTCTCTCAGCTGTCTGGAGACTGACGCTGCTGCTCTGATCACGAGCAGCTCACGCCTGGAGCTGCAGCACGGTCCAGCTGCCAGGGACACACTGCCCTCTCTTGGAGATCCCACTCAGAACCCAGTCTCCCAAACCAGCCCTGCAGAAGGATGCTGAAGACCAAAGTGCTGCTGGCATCTCTCAAAAACTCAATTTTTACCACTCTGGGTCAACGACCAACGCTACGTGACGGATTGCTTTGAAGAAAGAAGAGCGAATGTCTATGGGAAGAGCTGCGGTCAAGGTAGGCCAGTTTTAACCGATAACCTTGAAGGTACCATCCTACCAAAACTTTAATCTTCTCACCTGGAATGAAAGGCAGATAGCGCGTGGCACAATTGTGCCTTCCCTGGAGTATATTGTAACAGATAAAAAGCGTGGTGATGCCACATTAACAGTCATCAAAGAATGTAATGTATTTAAAAAAATAATCCAATTTACAGACAACAGCTACCTTAGGAAATCGTTTTTTTTTGTGACCTTGGGGTAATTTTAGACACTTGACATCCTACTGATGGACTGTGAGCAGCTAAATACCCTCACAGACATGGACTTCTGTGTTTTGGTTCCCCAGCAGTGAAACAGGAGCGGTCTCCACCTGAAAGCTGGAGCTAAAACCAGAGGCTACTGCTCAAAGCAGGCACCCTTGCAGCGCTCAGAGGCCCCAGTGTACCACTGGGAGCAGCAGCCTAGCTGTCCTGCCATCAGAAAGCTGCAATTGTTACCGCTACCTAAGGTGCCTGAAGTTTCGTCATAATTTATCGAGCAGCCCTCTCAGGAACACGGCCTTCAAAGACAATTATTTAACCACTCACCCCTCGCATGACTAAGGGACCAGGTGATGCAGGGTACACGGAGATCTAGCACTTAGTGCTCTCGACAGAAAAGGCAGTTCAATTGCTGCCCTGTGTCCAGCCCTGAAAAAGCACCTTTTCAGCCCGAAAGCAGGGTGTACAGAGGTGCTCGCTGCAGTGACAGGATTGTAAGCGGCAAGTCTAGATGCACAGGGCAGGAGCAGAGCAGCCCTTCCCGAGGCTGCTGTGTGACTGACCCTCAAGTTACAGCCTTTCAAGGAGCAGAATAAAACATTGCAAATGCCAACTGTTTGTGAGTTGTTACCCAAGCAGCGTTGAGGCCTTGGTCAAACCGCCTCCAGGTGACTCTGAGCGTGCTGCTAGCCTTGTAAGATATCCGTGGTTTGGGGAGTCAAGGATACAGAGACCTGAGGAGTTAACTGGGAGGCAGGAAGGATGGTTTGGAAAGCTTTTTGGTGTGCTGCTGTGTGAACATACCTGGTTAGGGAGCGTTCACCCTGCCGCCTTCAGAACAAAGGCAGATGTGCTCTCTGGCTTGAGAAATGGCTGGTTCTCCTAAAAGAAATGAAACAGAGAGAGTTTTCAGCAATTAAAACGTGACTGCGGGGAATGCTTGCTACTCTGCGAACATCAGGCTTTGATCCAACCGGCTGAAGCACCTCACATCTTTATTTTATTTTATTTTTTTTAAGACAGCAGACATCACAGCCATCCAGCTACAAAGCCCCTTCTCACGCTGACAGACGCAGGCAGTACGTTCTCCCTGCGTGAAACCAGGCCGGAGCCGGCTCTCACGGAACTATTTCGGGTCACCTCATAAGAATGAGGGAAACATCACATGGATTCACGGGTTAGCAAGCCAGCAGCTCTGCCGGCTTTAAGGCTGACGGGAGGCACAGCACCTGCCTGCATCCAGTGCAGTTCAGGCTCGAGTCTGAAGATGGCCCCACGCTCACAAGGGATGCCAGGCGCTCCTGCCTCCCTGCGCAACACCCAAAAAAAATATCACCGGGCACACAAAGAGCGGAGAAATATTCCGAATGCTTAGTCAGCCATCAATCACATGTTATTTGTCATACGCTGACAGCGGAGATGCTGTGAAGGCAAGGAAGCAGTCACATACATGCATTGTATATTTCTAAAGATGTAAGGCTGCAATACAGAAGCTACAACAAAAGAAACCAGAGAAAAATAGCATGAGCAACTCAGGAAAGTCAAAAAGAAAGAGAATGACAAAGATAGATTTAACTAAAGAAAGGGAAGGGGAAGGCATATCTGCAGTATTTCATTTTTTGTTCCTCCTCACAATGATCAAATTAAAAAGCCCACACACTTAAATTAAGTACAAGTTAAAGGGGAGTTGGAAATACAGTCATTCAGATTCACTATTTAGGTTAGGAAAATTGCTGCATTATATTCCTTTGTCAAGCGGCAGATGATGAAATCTGCAGAAGAAAATGCGGAATTTGGACCCATCTCACACGAAGCCAGAAGGAAAGCCGGGGGGCAAAGGGACAGGTTTCTGAGCGGCCCCGAGGAGCCCTGGCCCCATCAGCATCATCCACCAGGGCACACACGACAGCAGCTGGACACGAGTGTGCCTGACCTTCTCTCTCCCCCATGTCCTACGGCCAGCCCTAACGCCACCCTCAGATCCAGCCCACCACGTTTTAGGCCCCATCGCTACTTTATTTTTATTTATTTTTTAGACAACCGGATACACGACGAACATAAAAACCAGAATTGAGGCGGGGGAGCAGAGCACAGTTAGAGCTGCGATTTTCCTTTGCTCAGAAACCTTCACTGTGTTTAATTCATACACTCGAGCACACCTCTGATAAAAACCCCTGTCTCCACAGGCTTTGAGCAGGATTTGTCCCTGACTTAGCACCCCACCGCCATTTCCCCTCCTGGGCCCGAGGCCTCAGCTGCCACCACAGCGCCCGAGGCCCAGCGAGACCCCTCAGAGCTTGACCCCCGCCAAGGCCCTGCCATATATTAGCAGAGAAATACCCTCCAACACACAACAGAAGGAAGCACAAAGGGAAAATTAGTGTTATTATTTTAGGCAGCCACAGGCTTCGGCTTCCTTTAAGGTGTGATCAAAGCAGCAGGCGTGCCGGCCTGTCCTCTGCGAGGGCAGGTAGCTGCGTAGCTTGTTTCCAGAGGGAATTGTTTAACGTCTAATCATTAACAGCAAAAAAACACCCCAGATAAAAGTCAGCCAGTGATAGACCAAAGCAATGATGCATTTCAAGTCAGCAGAGTCATTACAGTCACCAGGAAGCGCGGGATGTTTGCTTGTTCCTGTTATGGCCCTACCGTGTTTCCCCTGCAGAGGGGACAGCTTCGCAGGAAACAATATAAATTAGAATTAGAAGTAGTCATCTCTTTGTTCTTCCAGCCTCCCTCCTCCAAGCACCACGAGCAGCAGCAGCAGGACCAGGCGCGCTCGCATGGTCGGGCATTTCGAGCTGCTGCTGCCATTACATGGTGAGGGGTGGCGGCGGCATCGCAAGCCCGAACACCACAGGGGCTGAGTTGGAAAGGGGCCGATGTCCACCAGCCTGGTCACTCACTGGCACAAATCCCAGCCCCTATGGCACTGGGAATCCCCGAGAGCCTGGCCTGAAGGAGGCATGGGGAAATGAGGGGCGCTGACACATGGCTTTGTCATACACCAAGCGCAGACATGGCGCACGTGTCTGATGGACACCGGTCTCCTACCTACAGCCTTCAAGCATAAAAACGGTGTGGCCAACGTGGCTCTGACACTGCTGTCAGGTGCAGCATGAGGGCAGGAGGAACTTTGAGTCCTCTCGGCCTCCCAGGGAGTCTTCAGCATGAGGACACCCATGGGACTGGCCCGCGATGTGCCATCACCTGCAAAGGGAGGCGTTCGGCCCTGTCCTATCATTCCTGGGTCAGAACGCAGAGAAGCAAAGGGAGCAGAGCCCCCCAACCCTCCTCGAGCACCCCTGGGTGCCCCCCGAGTGCAAGGATATTGATGAGGTGAGGCAGGAAATAACCCAGCACTGGGCCACTGCGTCTCGAGGGGATGCAGAGCCTTCTTCTTCCCTGCCAGAGGTGTGTGGACTCCAGGGATGAGCATGAAGGAACCACACCAGAAGTGCCACCTGCATCGCCCTCACTAAACCCTTCCTCGTATGTTTATCATTTAACCCTCTCCCCCTCAAAAAAAAACACACTTAAAATAAGCATAGCAGCACCCTCCCTGCCCGGCTGCTCTGCTTCTACCACGCATTCCTGGAGCTTCACGCTGAAATCCCAAGAAAAATGACTTGGGATTATGACATGGCACCACAGAACAAAATGCTCACTGGTTTTAACGGAGCCGTTCGCCATTCGTTCTTAATCTCCTCACTCTATATTTATAGCAAAATACTCAGATAACATGCAGCTATGCTGTGCTTGAGGGCTCCACGCAGAAACAGGCTTCTTTAACACATATTTAGAAAAGGGGTATCTGAATAATACCTGGCTCTTTTGTGGTTTCTTTTAGCAAAAGCTCTCAAAAATCAATAGCTTGTTTCCCTACTAACCTGGTGCCGAAAATATCAACTGCCTCATTATAATCGCGTTACTGCTCCTAAAAAAATGTAATTGGAGACTTGGGAAGGAACTGAAACGTGCTGCCCCAGAGCACTGCCCTAGTGTGAGCAGTGCTCTTTGTGCCACCGGGAACATCAGCCCTTCACCCGCAGACACGATGCAAAGCCAGAACCAACACGTACGCAGGGTCCTTACAAGGTCAACTGAATTTCAACTCCGCTTTTAGCACCTCTGTACGACAGCTCAATCGTCCTCACCCGGACCTGCTAACGAAGCTGCAATCAGCACGCAAAGCTCGTAAGATCAGAGCAGCAGCCACTATCGGTAGAAACCTGAAAAAGCTTCAAATGGCACCAAAAGCACACTCCTAGTGAGAGCTGCTCCAGCACCACACAGCCAAGGAAGCAAACTGATATTTATACAAATGGATTAGAGCTGACTCGTCCATAAATCACAGATTTATGATTCATGCAAAGAAATCAGCAAATTCGCATTCACGGACAGGGACTTGCCAGCTCTCGGTGTGCAGGTGAGAGAGGTCACAAATTTATGAGCTCTCACTTACGAGTCCATCCCTCTCCAGCACATTTACACAGCTCGCGAAACCTTGAGGAGAGCACTTGTAGACAGGTCTGCCAGCGAGCGTTTGGCTCCCTGGATCCTTTACAATGCTCATTTCCTCCGGTCGAACAGAAACGCATGCGGGTGGCAGGGACAAGCATTAGATCACGCAACAGGTTCACCTGCTCCTTAACCTTCTCCTCCAGCAAGAAGCTCCGGAATAAAAGCTTAAATTAGGATGCTACACTACACGCTGCTGCGCTGGAAGGGAGGTGCAAAAATCGAGAGCAAGAGCACTGTCAGCTCGCATTACCCTCTGGTTTTCCTAGACAAAATTAAACAGTGGTAGTGAAAATGGCTTTTTACTTCAATATTCTCACTGAAGCTTGGTCTACAGGCCACAGGACAAAGTGCCTGCCACGTGAAAACGTAAAACACCAAGTTTTAGGAACTCTGCAATTTACTCAGTGCTACCAGTGCTTGGAAGAGGAAACACTCCTGTTCAGGCACAACCTTCCAGCAAGCTGATGCATCAGCAAAAAATAAAGAACTAAGGGTGGCGTGGGCAAAAGTCTCTCAAATATTGTTACAGGACTACACGGCAGTGTCCGAGCCCACCCTCGTTCCCACCCCACAGTTACATCCTGTTTTTTTTATCAGCACAAGGCTGCAGGTTGTGCCCTCGTTTCTTGGTTTGAAGGAACGGGAATTCACATCGCCGTACCACGCACTGCAAGCAAGCAGCCAGCAAGATTGAAACGGAGCCAGCACACAGGTTAGGCTCCCTCTCACAGTAATTAAAAAAAGCACTATATTTGATTAACTTTTACCTCGTATGCACTTAAAAAAATTCCAGCAGCGTTTGGGTAACTGCTCAGGAGGCGGCCACGTTGCTCTGCCCGGCGGTCCCAAACCCGGCCCGTGGGGCACGGGGTTAGCAGGGTACGATCAGTCCCGCAGGAATTTGAACCCGTATTTACCCCATATCACAGCGGCACACACACGGGGAGAGTGCAGGAGGAAGGCTTCACTTACGCAGCCAACAACAGCCTCCAGAATGACACGATTAAATCAAGGAGCAAGGGTTAAGTGCACGAGGCCAGCAGCTCGAGCAAGTCCTCAGGAGCTCAGCTGCTGTGCCGGAGACCCCTCGGCTTCTCGAGACGCCTGCACACGTGGACTTTGGCCCCAAAACGCCTCGTGGGTGCCTGGCAGGACCCACGCGGCGCTGAACCTTTGAGCCACCAGCCCCAGCAGCCCCTCAGCACACCGGGAGCTCTCAACAATCTCCCTACACCATCAGCAGCTTCGTTAAACCCCGGCTGAGATTTCCTGCCCCTCTTCCTGACCACCCTGGGGACACTCACATCTTCCCAGCGCTGCCACAGCTTCCCTTTCCCTCCCCAAACCCGGGAGAAGCAACTCGGGAGCAGCCGGCTTGCAGATCGCAGCGGTAAGCGCGAGCAGGGCTTCGCCTGCAGCCAGATCGTGTTTCACCTCCCGAATAACAGCATATACCCGGCTATCCAAACAAGCTCCCCCAGCTGTTATTTACTGAAGAGAGTAGGAAGTGGTTACTCTCTCGAGCTGCAGCTAAACCACAGCAACTTTTAATTTTTTCTCCTTACTGCAGCAACGAAGGGAGCGCAGGAACGGAGCGCACAAAAGAGATGCGCACAATACATCTCCTCTGTTGGTTGACAACCCTCTGCTATTTCGGGAATGCTCATCCGCAGGTGGAATTGGATTTGTGCTCCCATGACTGACAACACAACTCACTCGACTCCGCTCCATCCTGGCCTATGGCAGCTGCTGCTATTTTGAGCACCGTGCCGTTCCAGCGCTGCCGCACGGCATTAATCCAAAGGCGAGAATGTTTCCCTAACCCGGGGTTTTTCACGTTTTTAAAAGAAATCATGGGGTTTCAAGAACTTTCACAAGAGAGGCGAAGAACCCTCTCCAGCAAAGCCAGGCTCTACCTGCACGAATGGGATTTTGGAAGCAAACCCTGGTGCTGCTGAGACCATCACCACGAAAGGAGCCGCAGCCCTGCAGCCTGCTGGAACGGGCTGAGCACCCCGAGCCGCACCATCACCAAGGTCCTTCGGCAGCCAGCAGGAAAGCTTGCTCTGTCCCCTCCGTCCTGACAAGGGCCTTGCCTTCTGGCAGCAGGCTGATAACGGAGTCCTTCAGAAGGCACCGCCGCAGCCAGCCTGTGCTGGACCTGTCCCCAGAAGCACCCGTGAATGAAGGAGACAGAAAAACATGATGCAACACTGAGCGGATAACACACACTAAAAAAAAAATATCACATCCAGCACGTGTTTTTTCCACGCACGGGCACCACAACCGTTTTTCACAAACATGCACCAAAAGAGCAGCCTCTCCTTGAAGGCTCCAGAAATGTGCGAGCTAATTGCTCCTTCGGAGCCTCTACAAAGTGTCAACCCGGATCCCTAGAAAGGAAAGCTGAGGGTGGGATAATAAGGCGAAGAATGTTAACCACCTAATTAGTAAGCAGAGGAAGAAGAGCTCTGCCACCCGTCAGAAGCGCTGACTTTTCCGAGCCTGCTGCTGACCCGTGTGAGCACCCCAGTTAAACCAGCAGCCCCGATCTCAGCCGTTCACCCCCAGGTCCGTACCGCAGGCTGCTGCGAGCCCAAGAACCTGCCCAGCTCCGCACCCAAAATCAGCCCAGCTCCCCCCCCGAGCGAGCAGCACCAGCACTGCAATTAAGCCACGAAAGCTGCCCAGGGTGAGCCATTGTTTCAGCCTCCAGAAGCTCGTGTCTTGAACGCTGCCTGCGAGGAACAATGCCCGGACAAATTACATTCTGGTCAAGTAGCCACCAGCTGCAGCTCGTGCGCGCACCATTTTTTTTTTAACTAATATTCTGGAGCAAGCCCTTCCTTGTCCTCCAGAAGCTGAATTGCTCGTGCCCCACGGGGCTGTTAGAAAATAATTACTTCTCTAAACCCACGGGCTACTCTCCCAAAGTAGGTGTGCCCCATGACTAACGGCTGGCAACCAACCAGTTCCACCGGCATTGGTATGCTGCGAGCACGGAGCCGCCGCTGTCACTCGCCACAGCTCCTGCTCTATCTGGACTAACGAATGTGAAATCCTTTCCTCACCCCAGCATCCTCGCATCATGCTGCACGCAGCTCTGTGGACGCCTTGACGAAGCCTGTCTGCAATTTATCACGAGCCCTAATAGATCCGTCTTTGCAGCAAATTCTCCAACCTCGACTAGTTTCTACGAGGGATGTAAGGACGCGGATTTGAGCGCTGACAAACGAATTTGGCATCGCACCCCGGCAGCATAAATCGGCAGAAAGCTGCTCTGGTTGCTCTCCCCGGGAGGAAATTCGCAGCAGGCTCCTAAGCACGGCCCTGCCCCAAGCTCAGCACCGCCAGTCAGAGCCTGCAGAGCACGGGGCTACAAATGGGCAAGAAAGACACAATGAGATGGTGGTTTCCCCCCGAGTACCTCTACATTCCTCTTAGAGAGGTCTTACAGTGACAATCCTAACCAGCCTTCATTCCACCTGTACCAAAATCAACTTTTCTTTACCTTAAATCATGGCACAGACCAGCAATGAATCCCCCCCTACCTGCAGCCCCCCTCACCCAGCCACGGCAGCAGCAAGAGCACGCGGTGAGCTGGGCAGCGTCCTCTCAGCTCACACACTGCGACTTCTTCACCAGCAAAACCCAACCAAACCAGCTGGGAAGCCCTCAGCCACATCAAAGCGGGGTTTAAAGCCCATCAGCACAGATTCCCAGTCTTGTGGTTTCCCCTGCAAACCCCAGTCCCGGCCGTACAGGACTCTCGGCTGCTGGACACTGGCTGTTTTCTTCCAATCCTTCCCTGCTTTTCAAACCAGCACCTCCAAAAAGAGAGAACAATCCACTTATTTTTCTATTTCTAAGCCACAGATTTAGTCCTTAAGCAGAAAATATGCCCAGTTCCACTTCCACCTGCCAGCTTCAGCAGGTGCCTCACAAAAAGCTCATTTCCTATCCCACCCGATGACCGGCACCACTTTTGTTTTGAGGCTCAGGATCCGCTTCTACGATCACAGTTATGGACATAATTCCACAACTAAGGGCAAAACGGTCACATTTCTTGGCCTTAACTAAGGAATTTTCTTTAAAAAAAAAGGGAAAAGAGGCTCTCCGACAAGCCTGTGCTCCTCTTCTCGTAGAGAAGTCGCGTAGTAAGACTGAATTCACAGCGCTGGTGTTTGGGAATGGTACCAGAGTTCATCGCGAGTAAACCGAGCAGAGAAGCTGCGCGACGTCATGATTTGAGCATAAACACTGCTCCTCTGCCAGCAAACAAAGAAGTTACCCTGAGACGGGAGGAAATGAGAATAACCATGACTACAGCAGGAATAATCTCCTACAAGCAGTTTCTGTAGCACGTCTACCGGGCAGCCCTGCCGGAGTTTCAGAGCCGCAGCAGCAAAAGCTGAGGACGAGCAGAAAAGGGTTAAAACACCAGAAAAAAAACAGCACAAGGACTCGCCGCGAGAGCGGACGAGGCAGAAATGGACAAAAAGCCTTCGGGGCTCGCAAAAGCAAACACCCAACGATTCTATACGTTTAAAAATAGATTTTGTTCTTCCGAAGGGGGGCAAGGCAAAGAAGGGAGCCTCTGGAACATCCTCGCGTCCTCCCCCCTCCACCTCCATCCTCCCAGCAGCACAGAGCCCACCGCCAGCGCTGGCCCCAGGCCAGGGCCAGTTCTGATCCTGGCTGGCCCGCCTTGGGATGTTTTTAAAAATCGCTCCCGGGCAGTCCTTTCCCCGGCCTTCCTCCCTTTTTCTGCAGGGTGAGGGCGAAACAAAGCAGGAGTTACCGCGGTTCCTCGGCTTTCGCAGCTTCTCAGGAGTCCAGCAGCGAGGGCAATCTCTAGCTGCAGATTCAGAGGTGCTTTCTGGTTACGCAGGCTAGGGCACAGAACAACTTTTTTTCTAGTCTGTTAGCAGGAACGAGGAAAAACACGCAATAAATTACGAAAAAGCATAATCCTTAACTAAATTTCCTGTTTTGTGTCTCAGCAGAGCAGCGTGCCTGAATTTCCTCCTTTTTTCTTTTTTTTTTTTTTTGGTGAGGTCGCAGCCAATCCCTACCCACCCACTTCAGAAAATGTAATCCAGAACTACCGAAGATTTCCGACACGTCTGAGTTTGAAGAATCACTCGAACTCACGGCTCCTTCCCTGCCAAAATCCAGCTCCTACACCCCAAAAACAGGGATTAAACCGAAAATCTGCTCCCACCACGTGCGCTGACCACCGCCAGCATGGAGAACTGACTGGTGGCTCGCCTCCTTCAGCCCTTCCACACAAATCTGTTGCGGTGCCCGGCCTCAGCTCCAATTAGCCCGGGGTTTTTTGGTGGCCAGCCTCAGCTCCAACGAGCCCGGGGCTTTTCGGGTGTTTTGCAGAGCAGCGAGGCTTGCCGGGAGGCTGCACCCCGAGCCAGCAGGCGCAGCTTTCACTTTCACAAGGAGCGTTCGAAACGAAAACACGGCTGCGTTGCACAATGCCCCGCTTGTTCGGGCCTTTCAATAAAGGGCCTTTTAGCGGGACGAGCAGATGATGATGATGATAGGGGACGCAGAGATGGCAGCAGCAAGATCTGCACCGAGGGACGGGGCAGAGCCACCCAAAGCGAGCTGCTTACACCAGGCCACCAGAGCCTGGCACCCAAAAGCAAGCTCCAGCCCCTCCGCAAGCTCCAGCCTTTTATTTCTAAACACAAACCGAGCAGGTAAATGTGAAGCGCTGATTTTTTTTTTTTAAGAAGTCTGCAATTTTGCTGGTTTGTCCTTATTGCACCGTGGTCAAGCCACGCCGCAGCAGGGAATTGCATTTACGTTGTCCTTTAGTTTTGTTCCCTTCCCATTTTGGTTTCTCCTGGTGTTGTGCAAACTAGGAAACCCGTAACGAGGAACGGGAACGCGTCCCACCAGCCCCCCTGCCCCGCGGGCAGCTCAGCACCACGCGTGCTGCCCCTCGCTCCATCCTCCTGCGCTCCCCACGGCACCATCCTGCTCTAACCGAGCAGATTAAATAATGAGAGAGGTACCTGAGCAGGACTAGAGGTGCTACCAGAGCTCTCCAGAGCTCGCTGACCTCCGCATCGCTCTGAGTCCTCGTCAAGGTGGGGAGCGCAGCGCTGGGGGCGTGGGGCAGGGCAGGACCGCGATGGGCAGCGCTGCCCAACAGCTCTACCCCGGGAGCTCAGCGCCCGACTCCAAACCACACCAGAGACCCCACACCGGTATTTTATCTCCCCTTTTTCCCTCCCCACGCCAGAAACCCCCAAAACGACTGCAGACACCTCCCCGCTCCTTACACAGCCACCCATTTGGGGTGCCGAGCACCGACGCAGCGAGGTTGCCGTCCCTTTGGCCAGCCTCCTGCCGAGCAGCACCAAAACTCTCATGATTTCTGAGCCGTGAGCGCAGCACGACCGACCCAAACCCTCCTTCGGACCCGAGCTCCACCACCGAAGGGACAAGGCGGCACTTTGGAAACGACGGCTCGAGCTCTGCCCTTCGCCAAGGAGCCAAAGAAAACTTCCCCCTTGGCACCGGCGAGCGACCGAGCAGCGATTTCCAGCACCCAGGGGTTAGGGGCAGCCAGCGGGGCAGGGGCAGTGGGTGCAGGAGGAGGAGGAGGAGGGCGCCCACCTCCCCTCCCCTCCCCTCCGTTATCTCCGGCGGGCAGATAAGGAAACGAGGCAGGAAGGCACAAGTCGGGCCGGCCGCAGGGGAAGCGTGAGAGCGGGGAACAAACCTCCGAGCCCTGAGTCACCGGCACCAGCCCCGGCCCCGCGGCACCACGGCGCTGCCGGCCCCGTGCCCGCCGGGATAACGCCTCCCCGGGGCAGGGCCCGGTGTCCGGGAGCACCGATTGCCTTCAGCAGTGTGGGGTCAGGGCTAAAACGGGAGGAAAATTGGTGGCCCCGTGTCAGGGCACCTCCTGTGCCAGCCACCAAACCCCCCGGTAGCACCGGAGGGCGATTCCCCTTTTCCAGACAGCAGAAGGCCCCCCCCCCAGACGACGGGCCCTATTTCAACACCTCGATCTGGATTTTTTTGGGTGTTTTCCCCCAGGATGGCTGGAACCAGCAGGTGACAAACCCAGCCCCTGAGGTCCCGGGGGCTTTTTTTAGGGCCACGCACCGACCCGCAGCCCAGGCTCGGACGTCCCCACGGGACGAAGGCCTTGCCCCGGCCCTACACACCCCATAGGGGAGCAGCTCGTTAGGGAAACCCAGTAATTACCTAAAAGGCCTCCGATTTACCCCCGGGTTGGGCTGCAGATCGGGTTACCCGCTGCTGCGGCGCACCGCAGGTCGGCTCGCCCGCCGGGAGCAGCTCGGCAAGGAGCACGGCCACAAACAGCCCCAAACTCTGCCGGTTTTCCCCCAAAAAAACACACAAAATGTGACCCAGCACCCTAAACCCCACAACTTTTCCCCCTCCCTTACAAGCAGAGGGCGAGGAGCCCCAGCGTCCTGCGATCCTTTGTGCTCGGGGGGGCCGGGGACACATTTGGGGGCACCCCAGTGGGGGCACCCCGTGGCCCCGCTGATGGGGGGGGGCTGTAGGGGACACGGGGACCGGCCTCGGGTACCCAACGGGTCCAGACCCTGCTCCTGGGGGGGGGGCACCTGCAGCTCGTTTGTCCTGATTAATAATTATGGGGGGGGCAGAGGGGTTCCTGCCTTTGTGTGCAGTCACCCCCCCCTCTTTGGGGGTCTCACAGCACAACGCCCCCCAGGCACTGACCCCCACCTGCCCCCCCCCCTGCCACCAGACCCCCCCCCTGCCAATGGGACCCCCCCAGCTTTCCTCCCCGACCCCCCACAGCCCCCAACTCACCCATCTGTGACCCCAACAGGGGGCATCGCCCCCCCCCAACCTCTCCCCCCAGCCCCCGAGGGGGGGGGGTCTCTGGGGCCGTGCCCCACCTGCCCCCCCCCCCCCCCCAAACAGCGGGTCCCAAACCCCCCCGTGGGTTCCAACCACCCCCCGCACCCCCCTTCCAGCCCCCTCCTCGCCCCTTCCCAAACACCCTGAGACCCCAGCACGGCCCCCCCGCCCCAAAAGCCCCCCCACACCCCCCCCACACCCCCTTACTGACCCCCCCATCACCCCCCCACCCCAGCCCCTCTTCCCCACCCCCTCCCCCCTCCCTCAACCTCGAGCACCCCCAGCCCCCCCCACACCCCCACACCCCCCCAGACCTCCCCTAACCCCAACCCCACCCCCCACCCCCCCGAAGCCCCCCCCCAGCGCCCCCCCAAGCTCCCCCCGACCCCCCAGCGCCCCCCCCAAGCCCCCCACCCCCCCCTTTAACCCCCCAACCCCCCCCTTTTTACCCCCCCCACCTCCCCAACCCCCCCCTTTACCCCCTCCCTCCCTCCCCAACCCCCCCCCACGACCCCTCCCCATCCCCCCCCCTGCCCCCCCACTCCCCCCCCCCTTTTTCCACCGTGCCCTCACCCCGGGGGCTCCACCAGGCCGCGGCCTGCACCGGACCCCCCCCCAAACCCCCCCCCATGCCCGGTTTGCCCCCCCAAAGCTCCTCACCGGTCCCGGGGGGGGGGCTCCGAACCGTGGGGGGGGGGCACCGGGAATTTTTTTTTGGGGGGGGGGGGGGGGGGGGGAGGCGCCGCCGCCGCCGCCGGAGCCAGCAGCCGCTGCCGCGCAACGCAGCTTGCTGGGCGGCCCCGCCGGGCGCGGGCAGGGCGGGGGGCGCCCGGCCACGCCTCCCCGCTGACGGGCAGCGCCGCCAGCCAATGGGAGAGGCGGGAATGGGGCGCGCGGGGAGGAGGAGGCGGGGCGAGGGGCAGGCAGCAGGGTAGGGTGAGGCGGCGGCGCGGGGAAGGGAGGGGGAGGGAGGGAGAGGGGAGGGGGGGGTTGGGGAGCGGCGGGGCGGGCGGCCAATGGGAGAGCAGGGCGGGGGGAAGGGGCGGGGTTATGTAAATGAGGGGGTTAATATTAGTGAGGGGGGGAGCGGGGGGGGAGGCAGCAGAGCCCCGGGTGTCCCCAAATCCTGGGGGTGAGCCCCAAAATCCCAGTGATACCCCCAAAATCCTGATGTTTTCCCCCAAATCCCAATGCCCCCCCCGATCCCAGTGCTGCCCCCCCCCCAAAATCCCAGTTCTGTCCCCTCCAATCCCAGTCCTGACCCCCAAAATCCCAGTCCTGACCCCCCCAGATTCCAACACTGCCCCCCCGATCCCAGTGATGCTCCCCCCAAAATCCCAGTGCCCCCCCCACAAAACCCCATTGCTGCCCCCCAAAATCCTGCTTCTGCCCCCCAAATCCCAGTGCCCCCCCCAAAGCCCATTGCGGCCCCCCCAAATCCCAGTCCTGCCCCCCAAAACCCCAACGCTGCCCCCCCAAAATCCCAGTGTCCCCCATAAAACCCCAGTGCCACGTCCCCAAATCCCAGTGCCGCCCCCCAAATCCCTGTGTCCCCCCCCCAGCCACCCAGTGTCCCCCCCCCCAGCACCGCAGGGCAGCCGGGCCCCCACCCTCGCCCCAACACAGGAGGGGTCCCACGGCCCCCCAGCAGCCACCCCCAGCCCCCAACCCCCCCCCCCCAGGGTTTTACAGCGGGGGGGGGACACGCGGAAAATCCCAGCGGGTGAATCAGCCGCAGGCGGCAGTCACGGGGCGCAGGAAGCCCCAATGACCCCCCCGGTGACCCCCCCACGGTGCCCTGAATCAGGGCTTTGGGGCCCCCGGGGGCGCACGGGGATGGGGGTCGCGTCCTTGGGGTGCACCAGTATGCACCAGTATGCACCAGTTACACCAGTATGCATCCATCCTGACCGCAGAAGCAGTGGTGCGGCCACTGGGCATTCCCAGCCCGGGGTTGGGGTTGCGGAGCCGTAATCCCGTTAGCGGGCAGAAGGCCGATTCCCCTAATCCCGTTTGCGCCCATATGGCTCCAGCCACACACCGGGGGGGGGCGGGGGGGCGCACGGGGCCCCGCTGTGACCCCCGGCCCCGCAGCTCTTTGTGGGGCTCGGAACCGAATTTATTTTTGGCTGCTCGTGGATCGGGGGTCAAGGGACCGCAGCAGCCCCCAATTCTGCCCGGTTTGTCCCCAAATCGCCTTTTGTCCCCGTTGTTTTGCCCCGGGGGTGCTGAGAGCTGGCGCAAGGCCATGGGCAGGGAGGGGGGCGCACGGTGCCGTGCCCCTGCTCCCCGAGCCCGTTTCCATCCCCGCAGTTCCCCCCACGGGGTTTTGGTGTCAGAGGAGGAAAAATTGAGCCAGAATGGGGTGGGGGGGGGCTGGTCCGGGCCCCTCTTTCTGCTTCCTTTTGGGGATGGAAACGGAACCGGGGGGGGGGAGAGGCTGGCACGGGGATGAGAGGCACGGGAACGGGGGCAGGGGGAGGACTTCCCAATTTTGTCCCCAGGCTGAAAACGCCGCAGAGCAGCTGCGGGTGCCGGGTGTGTTTGGGGAT
Organism: Aythya fuligula; assembly: GCF_009819795.1. Lineage (NCBI taxonomy): Eukaryota > Metazoa > Chordata > Aves > Anseriformes > Anatidae > Aythya > Aythya fuligula. Next base: position 972,264 of record NC_045584.1, on the reverse strand, counting down.
TTTTTTGACCCCCCCCATAAATATCTGTGAGCCTTCCAGCTGGGTCCGGGTCTCTGCCACCCCGGGGGTCCCAACGGGTGGGGACCAGCCCCGGGTGTCCTCACGTGCCCGTCCCGCTCACCTGCTGGGGACACGGGGACAGGAGAGGTTCCCATGGTTGGTGGCAGGGAGCTGTGACACCCATGGGTGCTGTGACACCCCCTGGGTGCCGTGCCTGTCCCCAGGGTGCTGATTGACCCCATGAACCTGTGAGCATCCTGGCAGAGCTGTGCCTGTCCCCATGGAGCCGTGACATCCCCATGGGGCCGTGCCACGTCTATGGGGCCGTGCCATCCCCACGGGGCTGTGCCATCCCTATGGGGCCACGACAACCCCATGGAGCCGTGACATCCCTATGGGGTCACGACATCCCCATGGGGTCATGCCATCCCCGCAGGGCCGTGCCACCCCCGTAGAGCCGTGCCCTTGCCGAGGCCCTTGCGTCCCGCGCGGCCCCGCTCCCCCCGGCCCCCCACCCGCACCCACGTGCCCACGCGGCCGCAGCGCCGGGGGAGCGAATGGTTGCCATGGCAACTGGCACGACGACGATGATGATGATGATGATGATGATGATGACGCAGGCCCCGTGCTCCCACCCCCTCCCCTCCCCTCCTCTCCCCACGGGGCCGCCAGCCCGCGCCGGCAACGGGGGGGGTGGGGGGCACCCACCGGCGGCCCCCGTGCGCGGGCACGCGGGTGCGCACGGCGAGCGCTCGTGCACGCACACGCACACACACACACACACACCCTAATCTCCCCTATTTTCCCCCCCAAAATGGCCCTGAGCCCCCCCCCCCCGGGTCCGGCCGCTCGGCGGGGAGGCAGGAGCGTTTCTCATCTCTTTATTGAAGGAAGACTATTTCTAGAATAAAGGCTACATCGTCGCGGCACCTTGTCCCCTGGTCGCTCGGCTCGCCTCCTAAAACGCCGGGGGAGCGGGGAGGGGGTGCAGCACGAGGGGGGGGGGGGGCACCCTGCTCTTGGCACCCCCGCGGCGTGGGGGCTGCGCGGCCCCGGGGCAGGGGGAGCGGGGCCGGAGCGAGGGGAGAACCCCAAAAAGGATGGGGGGGGCTGCTGGCGGCACGGGGGCCCCGCTCCGGCCGGGGGGGAACAAGCTGGGGGGCTATAGGGTGAGGGGGACAGCAGATGGGGGGTGCTGGGGATTTGGGGGGGGCTCTGCGGGAGCAGGGGGGACCCCGACCGCATTCACGGCCAGTGGGGGTGCTGGGGGGGGGGTCTGTGTCCGAGCTCGCCAGGATTGTGCTGGGTCAGGACCTCGGTCGGACCCGATGCTTTGTGCTTGGGCTGGCGGCTCCGGGCTGCTGGGGGGGGGGGGCCGGGGATGGGAATGGGGCTGGGGGCTCTGTGGGCAGCGGGGTGCAGCTGTGGGGGGCTCCTGCCCGGGGAAGAGCACAGCAAGAGGCATGGGGAGAGCCCGGGGGCAGTGTGACTGTCACCCGGGGGGTGACACCGCCACCCCTGCCTGGCGCCGTCCTTCCCATGCACGGGGCCTGAGGGGGGCTTGGGGGGCCGGGACCCTCTCTGTGGCCCCGGGCTCTGCTCCCGGTGGGGTCCCCGCGCGCCGTCCCCATCCCCGTGTCCCAGTGTCCGGTTGTGCTGCGGTGCGTGGACGCGTGCCCGGCCTCGTGTCCCCGTCCATGTCCCCATGGGTCCACGGCCCAGCCCCGCCATCGCCCCCCACCCTTGGGGCCGCCGACCTGCCACAGCCCCCCCCCAACACGGCCACGGCCACGGGGAGGGCGAGGGGACGGCCCCGCTGCGACGCCGCTGTCCGGCCGTGGGGGAGGGAAGGGAGGGGAGACCGGGAGGGGGGCGCGCGGGCCAGTCCGGGGCTCTACATGACGCTGCACTTCCCCTTGATTTTGTCTGTCCTCTTCTGCTTGCTGGAGCGCTTGCCGTCGATGGTGAGGCTGACGTTCCTCCTCTTCTCCAGGTTGAGCAGCTCCTGGAAGAGCTCCTTGACGTTGTAGTTCATCTTGGCCGAGGTCTCCATGAAGGCGCACTTCCACTCCTTGGCCACGGCCTCCCCCTCTCTGCTCTCCACCTCCCGCTGGGTCTCGTCGCACTTGTTGCCCACCAGCATGATGGGGATGCTCTCCACGCTGCCCTTGATCTGCACGATCTGCTGGTAGATGGGCTTCAGCTCCTCCAGGGACTGCTTGCTGGTGACGGAGAAGACCAGGATGAAGGCATGGCCCTTGGAGATGGAGAGGCGCTGCATGGCCGGGAACTGGTGGCTGCCCGTGGTGTCGGTGATCTGCAGGGTGCAGACGCTCTTGTCGCAGCTGATCACCTGGCGGTAGGTGTCCTCGATGGTGGGGATGTAGGTGTCCCGGAACGTCCCCTTGACGAAGCGCAGCACCAGCGAGCTCTTGCCCACGCCGCCGGCGCCGAACACCACCACCCGGTAGTCGTTGCTCTGCTCCGGCATCGTGCCCCGGAGAAGCTGCCGCCGCTGCAAGGAGAGGGCAGAGGCGCTCGTCACGGTGCCAGCGGGGGCTTCGGGATGGAAACCCCCAGCGCCAGCCTGGGGGTGCAACAGGGACACCCCCAAAACCCTCGCCAGCCCCCTGCTCTGACGGTGCTCTCATCCCGGATACAGCGAGGGGGGGTCCTGGGCCCCCCCCGGTGCCGAAACTCCCCCTGCCCTTGGGACGCCCTTGCCGGGCAGCGGGGCAGGATGGCGCTGGCCCGCCCGGGGTGCAGCAGCTCTGGCTATTTTTACCAGCCCCCCCGTGCCGCGGCCATATGGCCGAGCCGTGGCCACCAGCGCAGCAGCTGCGGCTGAGACTGACGGAGAGGAGGGGGGGGGGGGAGTCACGGCGGGCACCCCCGGCAGCGGGAGCGGTGCCGTGGGGCAGCCCCCGACCCGGCGAGGAGCCAGCGGTGCCCGCAGCCCCTCCGGCTCTGCCACGGCGCCGGATCTGCTGCGTAAGGAGGTGCCATTTCACGCACAGAGCTCGGCGCCTGCTGCGCTGCCCCGTGCCACCGCTCCCAGCCCGGGGACGGAGCGGGGCCGCAGGCACCGGGGCGGCGGTGACACCGGGGGACGGTGACACGCGGCCACGGGTGACACACGGCTGTGGGTTCATGGCCTGCCGGGTCCCCACGGGGTGTCCCTGTGCGTGCAGGAGCATCTTGGCTCCCCCGGCAGAGCGTGATGGTTTGGAGAGGTTAATGCTGCCGTGGGGCTGCGTTCCCAAAGGAGCCATCCCAAAGGCTGGCTTTTGGGATGGGAATGGGCTCCTGAGCAGGGCACCAGGTTTGGGTTTGGATGGCTGGGTTTGGGGTCAGGTCTGTCCCGCTCCCATGGGGTGCCCCAGCTCCCTCAGCCCCGTGTGCATCCAGGGGACCCCGCAGGCCCCAGCACGTCCCCAGGCACCCGGGCACGCACGTGGCCGGGGCAGGAGCCCATCGCCGTGGCCTGGGCACCGAGGAGCCCGTTCTGCTTTGGGTCCCGCAGCACGGGGCAGGAAAATGCCCCCACGGGCCCGGAGGTGTCGTGGGCACGCGGACACGGAGCAGAGGCCGTGGCTCAGCCGGTGCCTGGGGACACCAGAGCTCGGTCCTGCCGGTCCCACCTGCCCACGGCACGGCCAAAGATGCCCCCAGCCCCACTGCCACGGCGTGGGGCACCGGGGGGGGGGGGCAGGATGGGGCCTCTGCAGCACCCAGGGGTGCTCCTGGTCCCCGTGGCATCGCCTGGCCCCCGTCAGCCCCTCTCCCTGTGAACACAACACCCCAGCTCCTGGGGATGGGGCCTGATCCTGCCGGGGCTCTGCACCCCCTGCACCCCCCCACGCGTCCTCCAGCTCAGCGCCTCCCCCCCCCAAAGCGCCGGGGGAGATAAACAGAGGGTGGGGGGCTGGGGATGGGGGGGGGAGGAGAGGGACGGGGATGGAGGGGAGAGGGATGGGGAGGGAGGGGAGGGGGAAAGGGGAGGGAGGAGAGGAATAGGGATGGAGGGGAGAGGGATGAGGATGGAGGGGAGAGGGACGGGGATGGAGGAGCAGCAGCAGCAGGAGGATGCTGGAGGGGCAGGATGGGGCTGGAGGACGGGGACAGGGACGGGGATGGGGACAGGGACGGCTCCGGGTCCCCTCCCCGCTCCCGGCCGTGCCCTGCCCTTGCCGGGCCCCCCCCCCCCCCCACGCCGCCCCCCGGCCGTTTCCCGGTCCCCCCGCGGGGCGCATTGCGGTGCCGCCGCCTCACCGAGTCCTGCCCGGGATCCGCCCTTGGCTGCGGGCTGCGCGGCGGCCTCAGCGCATGGCCCGGCCCGGCCCGGTGCGGTCCCGGTGCGGCGGCTCCGCTTCGCCCGGTTCGGCTCGGATCGGCTCGGATCGGCCCGGGACGGCCCGGTCGGGTCCGGAGGGACCGGGAGCGGTGCGGTGGGGCCGGTTGGGGGGGGGGGGGCGGCTGTGCACGGCTCGGTTGGGCTCGGTTGGGCTCAGCACGGCTCGGCTCGGTTCAGCACGGCTCGGTGCGGTGCGGTGCGGCCGCCGCAGAGCCGATCCCGCCCCGCCGTCGGCCCCGCCCGCCGCGCCCGCCCCGCCGGACCCCCCGGGCTCAGCCCCGAACCGAGCGGGACCGGGACCGGGACGGGGGAACCGGGATGGGGACAGGGAGGGGGACTGGGAGCGGGGCAGGGACAAGGATTGGGATGGGGGGACAGGGATGGGGGCAGGGGGACAGCCGGGGATGGGGACGCATGGATAGGGATGGGGACGGATGGACGGGGACACACGGACAGGGATGGGGACAGATGGATAAGGATGGGGACACACGGACAGGGATGGGGACACACGGACAGCTGGGGATGGGGACGTGCCGACAGGGATGGGACACACGGACACGGATGGGGACAGGGACAGATGGACAGGGATAGGGACAGACGGACAGAGAGGGATGGGGACGCACCGACAGGGTTGGGACACACGGACAGGGGTGGGGACAGATGGACAGGGATGGGACAGACAGACAGGGATGGGACACAGACAGCTGGGGACACACGGACAGGGATGGGACACACGGACAGGGATGGGGACAGAGGGACACGGGGATGGACACGGACACACAGACAGGGACACCTGGATGGGGACAGGGGGACACCCAGGCACACACAGGGGGCTCTCAAAGCCCCCGGGGGCTGCAGGCCCCGCGTGGGGCCGGGGGCTGCTGGGTGGCACGGCCGGGCCTCGTGACTCCCCCTCCCTAACGAGCAGCGGCAATTAAAATCCGCAGCTGCTATTAATAGCTGCCGGAGGAGCAGCGTGGCCCCCACCACGGCACCCAGCGACACGCACCCCACCGTGAAACCCCCCCCCCCCAAAAGGCCACGAGCCCCGGCAGGGGGGACACCAGCCTCGTCCCGGGGGGCCGCCAGCCGCAGCCCCCCGTCCCCGACGAGCCGCCCCGCAGCGTTATGAGGTTGCTGGGTACTACTCGTTAGGGGAAATGAATGAGTTTCCTTGATCATTTTAGCTGCGGCTCCTCCTCCGTTCATTCACTCCCCAGCTCCCCGCGACGCCTGACGCAACGGGGGCTCTGCTGGCTGCTGCGGGGCGGCCGCGCACGCGCGGGGCTGAAAAGGGATGGGGGCTGCATTGGGGGGGCTGTTACCCTTCCCCGCTCCCCCCCAGGAGCTCGGAAACATCCCCGGGATGGGGAAGGGGCAGCCGGGTCTGATCCGGGCACCCCGAGGTGGTGGCGAGGCGCAGGGCTGGAAATAAAGAGGAGGCAGCAAGGTGGGGAGGGGCAGGGTGTTTATTGGGGGGCAGGGTGTTTATTGGGAGCACTTCGGGCTTTTTCCTCCTCCACAGGCAGGAGCCGACTGTCAGGGACACCCCCAGCCGTGTGGCCCCCCACCAGGCTGCTCCCACGCCCCATCGGGACAAAAAAAGGTGGAAAAACGGGGATCCAGCACAACCCCCCCACACCACACTGCTCACAGCCACCCCGCCGGCCATGGGGGGTGGTGGCGATGCTCTGAGAGACCCCTCCAGCCCCCCCAGCTGGGGGAAGGATCCTTCAAAGAGAGCAAATAGCTGAAAAAAAAAAAAAAAAAAAACACAAAATGACACGGGAGATGGAGGCAGAAAAACAGGAGCCAGCATCCCACCTGCCCGGGATGAGCAGCAGAAAGCAGCAGGTCCCGCACGTCCCCCCCCCACCCCGGGCTGCTGGGGGAGGTGAAATAACACCCCCAGGTTCACCACGTCCAAGCAAATTCCATTCTCGTCAGGCCCTGCTAATTTGTGTCATCGCAGGCCCAAAATAACCCTCTCCCTCTCCCTCTCCTTCTCCCTCTCCCTCTCCCTCTCCCTCCCCGCTCCAGGTTTTTCAAAGCAAGATGAATTGACTCGGGTTCGTTGCAGCAATTAAGGTGCCGATCCCCATCAGCTTCCAAATGCTGCAGCTGTGCCAAGAGCTGCTCCGGGGGGCTGGGTCGCAGCCTCCCCACTCCTTCTGGGTCGTGGCAGGGGCCGCGGTGCCTCCACGGAGCCTCCACGGTGCCGCGGCTCCGTCAGCGCCTCCTCGAGCTCTGCTGTGCCTGGGGGGAGCTGCGGCAGGAGCGACGGCCACGTCTTGTTAAAATGCATCTCCTGCCAAAGCAGCGAGGCCGGGGGGGGGGAGCAGAGGGGGCTCGCTCCTGCTGCCAGCCTCTGATCCGAGCTCATGGCCCAGGAGGGCGAACACGAGGGATCGCCGCGGGATGCGGGCACAACGAGAGCTCCCCGCGGACACACGCAGTCAGGTGGAGGCTGCTTTAATCAGCCCCGCGGCTCACAAAGCCCCCGGGGGAAGAGATTTCTCCTCTCCTCCTTTGAAAGCAGCAGCAGGACGCCCCCCACGACCTCACCCGGGCGCAGGAGCCCGCTGGAAGCCGGGGCTGAGGCCGGGGAGCAGCCCCGCAGCCGCTCAGTTCTCTGCAGGTGATTTAAACGTGAGCTGCTTGCCCTGAAATATTAACGCTGGGGGTTGCTGCTGCCCGTTTCTCACGCGCTAATGGATCCCAGGCTTCAGGTAGGGGTGTGAGGATCTCTCCGAGGATGCGTTAACGCGGCTGCAGGTTTTCTTCAGGGGACGCACGGCGCAGGGATGAGACGAGGAGAACGGAGCAGGGGATGGGGCAGGGCCCGGCCTCGTTCCTGCCGTTAATCACTCTGAGAAGGGAAAGCTCCCGGAGCCGTTTGTGGGTTAAAATGGAAGCTGGGCTCAGCGGGAGCTGTGGCAACAGTGCTCCCGAGCAGCCCCAGCAGGGATGTTATTTTTGGCAGCTATTACAACCAGGTTTTGCTCAAAATCTAAGCTAGCAGAAGCAGCTTAGCGCAGCTGTGCGAGCCGCGGTCCCACCTGCCTCTGCCTTCGTTTCGGTACCGGTTTCTCACCTCCTCAGAGCCTGGGTGGGAAGGAAGCCGAGGCTCGGCCCGAGTTTGTGTGAGGGGAGGGAGGGAGGGAGGGGGCGGCTGTGCAGGTCAACAGGAAACAACGTGCTGAGAGCTCTGGGGGCAGCCCCAAAACCAGCCTCGTGCTGCCTGTTCCCAGTCCTCTCTGCACCCGCACACCCGAGGGGCAGGGGCAGCGCCTCGTGACCCCTACGCTGGGACACTCCTCGTGGGTTTTTTTTTTCCTCTCCCTCTGAGCACAGAGGAGAAAACTCTCCTCCTTCGTGTCGGTGCCAAAACACCTCTTGGATTGGGGTGTTTGGCGTGGCTGCCAAGCTTCAGCGTCCCCCCTGGGCTGCCAGCAGGCTCCTCTCGGGGCCGGCCGCGAGGGGCAGGAGGATGAGGTTGGCTCCCCCACCGCTCCCGACCTCACCACTTGAAGAAGACCAGCCCGGCCAGCGCGGCGTAGCCCAGCGCCAGGAACAGGACCTTCAGCAGGCGGTCGTGCTTGTCCTCCAGCTCCTTGGCCAGGATCTCAAAGAAGGTGATGAAGAGGAAAGTTCCCCCCGCCACCCCTTGCAGCAGCAGCGAGGCCACGTTGCTGGCGGCGCTCTGGGTGCTCTCGATCCCCATCCCGATGCTGATGCCCAGGGGGATCATCAGGCTCACCGTCACGGCCATTTTCGCCGCGTCCTTCATGGGCAGCGAGGCTTTGGCCATGCTGATGCCCAGCGCCACGGCCACCAGCGTCTCGTGGATGGCGACGCCCAGGAACAAGCTCAGGACTTTGCCTCCTTCCTCCTGCAAGCCCAGGGCCAGGCCCTCGAAGATGGAGTGGGTGCACAAGGCAAAGGCCAGGCCCAGCAGCCGCAAGGGGCTGGAGCGGGACAGCTCCTGGGGGCTCAGGCCGTGGCCGTGCCGGCCGCGCCCGCGGGACGAGGCGATGAAGGGGCTCTCGTATTCCGAGTCGCTGCCCACATCCGAGCCGGCGTTGAAGGTCTCCAGGTCTATGAAGGAAGGTTTTTCCTTCTGGAAGGTCAAGACGAGCTGCTCCACGAAGACCGTGACGAAGAAGCCAACCATCATGATGGTCTCAGCCACCGGGTAGTCCGTGGTCACGTTCCCCTGCTTAAGAACTTCGTCGAGCTAGGACAAAGCACACAGCCCGCAGTGAAACAAACCTTTGGCTCCCTACAGGCACCCAGGGAGCCGTCGGGAAGCTCTCCCAGTTTCCTACAAAACCCCTTCTGGGAAGAAAGTGTCCAGCAGCAGATGAGAAGGGGGAAATCTGGGCTCCATAGCAATGAAATATTCCTGCTGTGCGCCCACAATGACACGAAACTCATCTGTGATGCCTCAATAGCCTGCATCCAGGCCTCAGTGTAAGGACCTGGGGAGCTCTTTGCCTTCCAGCAGGAGGTCAGGGGCTCTCTGGGTGTTTCAAACACTGGCTCGAGGGCAGGAGTTTGAGCCCAGCCCCCCCAGGTGATGCTCAGCCTCCTTCTGCATCACAAAAACTTTCCAAGCAGGCTCCATGGGAGCTGAACGGGAGGCAGGGGATGTTTTCCTTCATGACCTGAAACACCAGAGGTTCCTGAGGGGGCTTAATGGGTCCCTCTGGCTGGGGATGGCCCCTACCCCTCCTCTTCCCCAGGGGCAGGGTTCTGGCAGCCTCGCACAGAGCAGCGCGGGCTCCCCGCAGCTCCCCGGGGGCTGTCAGCAGTTACCTTGCCTCTGACGGCCGGCAGCAGGGCGTTGAAGCAGGTGGCCAGGAAGACCCCCCCTCCGAAGGAATTGCAGAGGGCGATGACCTTCCTGGAGCGATGAGCCTTCTCGTAATCTGCCTCGATGATCTTGACGGGGAGGAGGGAGCCGGCCAGCATGAGGACACAGATGCCCAGCAGGCACAGCACTTTGGCCACCACGATCTTCATGGCGCTGCCTGGGGGGGTGGCGGGGGGGCTGCAGCAGGCAAAGGGCGAGGGAGAGGTGCTCCTGGAGCAGAGCTGCGGGCAGGAGGGAAAGGAGAGGTTGCCCCGTGTCAGTGTTTGTTGGGGAGAGGAGCAGCTCGCATCCCAAACCCCGTGCCGGCCTCTGGACCTTAACTCTCCCCCCTCACAGCCCCGAGAGGGGAGGAGGCACAAAGCTCTGACACCACGGGGCAAAGGAACAGGCAGGGGAGAGAATTTAATGGCAGGAAACAGTGACTTGAAAAGCTGGTAGGAATCGTACTGCCGCAAAACTGGCACAGCCTCGCTCTCTTTAGAAACACCTACACAGCGCCAGGCACAAACTGCTCCATCTTGCCTCAAAATCCACCTGAGCCCAGCCAAAGGATGGAGGCTTTGATGTTAACCACGAGAAATGAACGTGGGCTTGAGCTGGTGGCTCTCCATTTCACTGAGAAATGAAATTAAAGGTCTCCCTTCAAACGAGAAGAGCAGATTTGGTCCTGAGCTACCATCACCATCCTGCCGGGGCGGGTCGCTGCCTCTGCAGGTGGCTGTTTGCTCCCTACCAGGAGCCAGAGGAATTTTGGTTACCGGTCGATGTGCAGCTCTCTAAAGGGAAAACCTGAGGAGAAATCACTGTGAGGGTTTCAAACCCACAGTGTGTGACCAAAGAGGCAGATGGTGAGAAAAACGCAAGGTCTGAGCTGCCTGGGTGACAAGTGGCTCGGTCAGAAGCATTTTTCCCTCCAGGTTAGGTGCAGCAGCAGTTAAACTCGTTTTCCTAGAGCCATTTAAAAAAAAAATAACGAAATTAAATCTATTTTTAAAGACGTGAGTGGGTCCCTCTGCTGATGCAAGGATGAGCAGCCGCAGAGCCAGCACCAGGGCTGAATCAACGCGTGGGGTCACCTCGCAGAGGGTGCCGGGCGGCCCCGAGGGCTGACGAGGTGCCAGGGCTAACGAACCACCAGGGCACGTCTGCAGCCACGCTGACGCTCGTCCCGGCGGTGGGCCAGGGGAATAATTGGATACCTGGCCACTGGAGCAGCAAATTAACTTGGATACAAAAAGTTCCTGAGGCCGAAGCCTCCCTCGAGGGCTGGCAGCGTTGATCGCTATCAGCGGCTCCACGCAGCGACCTGCACAAACGGGGATCTCATGGCGAGGGGCGTCGGGACTGAGTGGCCCCACGCTTGGTGAGGGAGTTTGAGGAGCTGAAGGCGTCTTTCTGAGTTTTCTGCTCAAGCAGGGGCGAGCAGAGAGGTCACAGCAGCCTGTCTGGCTCTGGCAGGCTCGGATCTCAGCTGGGAGGCCACGGAAAGCGACGTTCAGCACAAAACCCAGCTCGGGTGATGCTGCTCGACTCGCTCCCGTTGAACCAGGCAGACAAGTGGGGTCTGAGCGAGCCCTGAGCCTAAAATCGTGGCTCACACCGACAGGGCTCACACAGCAGGCAGCCCACAGCTGTAGCCATCACTGCTGCCAATGAGCGGGGTCCCTCCGAGGCTTTGGCATGACACTGACCCAGCTCATGAGCTGCGCTGCCCTCCTGAAGCACACAGAACCACCAGGAAGTCACCTCGCAGCTGACAGCGTGGCGTTAGGCCCTCTCAAACGAAATCCCTCCAAAATAACCCCTTGTGGGGTCCCGGAGCAGAAGGGAATTTGTTTGCTGGGTGCTGAGGCACCGCATGTGGCCGGTATGTGACGTACGCACTCAGCTCCCAGGACAGGGACAACTGGAGACATCACTGGAGGCAAAAAACTTCCTTTTTCCACAATTCTCACCTCCTCTGGAGGAAGCTCAGTAAACTCTTAACTTTTTTCTTTTTTTGTTTTTTTTTTTTCCTAGCCCAGCAAAGCCCCCAGCAGAGCCTGGAGCTCCTCAGGTGCCCCGCGACCTGCGGAGGAAAGCAGCTTAAGCCACAAGCTGCACCAGGAATACCTCGAGCTCCTTCCCGACGCCTCGACGTGCAGCAGGCGCTGCCTCGAACGCCCGGACGACCTCGGCAGCCTGAAAATTCTGTAAAAAAAAAATAAAAAAATAAATAATTAATTCAGCACCGCTGGGCTCGCCGCCCCACCCCGAAACGCTCAAGTGCTACGTGAAGCAGGAGTCTGGGGCAGAAAGCAAAGATTTCCTTGGGTGTGAGGCTTAAAATCCCAGCGGGGTGCCCCTGGATCCCCCCCAGAAGCCCCCACTGAGCCCCCCCAGCCCGCTGAGAGCACGCAGGGGACACTGAGGGGGGGTTTTGGGGAGGGGGCTTGTCCCAGGACGCAGCACGGGCTGCTGAGATGCCCCAAAGGAGCGGCCCCAACCCCGTGCAGACCCCAAACCCTGCCCCCCCCAGGAGCAGCTCCCAGTTACCCCAGTGACTCACCCCTGACAGTCCCAGTTACCCCAGGAACACCCCCTGGCCCCCAGTTACCCCCCCGACCGCCCCAGTTACCCCAGTGACTCACCCCTGACCACCCCAGTTACCCCACCTACCCACCCACCAGCCCCAGTTGCCCCAGTTAACCCCTCCTGACCGTCCCATTTGTCCCAGTTCCCCCTCCTCAACCACTCCAGTTCCCCCAGTAACAGCCCCTGGTCCCCAGTTACCCCCTCTACCGTCCCAGTTACCCCAGTTCCCTTCCCGTCTGCCCCAGTTACCCCAGTGACGGACCCCGGGCCCCCAGTTCCCCCCCCAACCGCCCCAGTTCTCCCAGTTATCCCCCCCGGCCGTCCCAGTTCCCCCCCCAACCGCCCCAGTTACCCCAGTTCCCTTCCCGCCTGCCCCAGTTACCCCAGTAACGGACCCCGGGCCCCCAGTTCCCCCCCAGTTCCCCCCCCGCCCCCAGCAGCCCCTCCCCCCGCCGTTACCCCGGCAACCGCCCCCCCCCCCCCCGCTCCGCGTTGCCCCCCCACTCACGCTCCGGCTCCCGCTCGCGCCCCGTCCAAGCGGCCCCCGCACAGCGCCCGCCCCCGCTCGCGCCCTCCGCCCTCCTATTGGCTGCGAGGGGGCAGCGCGGCTGTTGATTGGTCGCGGGGGCTGCCCGTCAGCCCGCCCACGCCCTGAGACGGGCACGCTGCCAGAGCCCCCGGGTGCGGCGCGGAACGGAGCCCGGCTGGAAACGGGGACGGAGACCGAGGGTTCCGGGGTGGCGCCGGGCCCGCAGCGCTGTCCGGGGCCGCCGGTGCTGACGGGGCCGGGCCCGAACCGGGACCGGCACCGGGACCGGCACCGGGGGGGCCTCGGCTTCCAGCAGGGCTCGGGCTGGGTTTGGTTAAAGAACCGCGGAAATCCCTTCATTAAATCCCGGTGCTAAACACAGGGCGCAAGGGGCTGCAGGGTGAGGGGAAATGGGCTAAAAAAATTAAAAAAACAGGTTTTTGGGGATCCTAATAGCATTTTTTTTACACGGAGGTGTAGAAAAAACACGAAGAGAGGTGAAGGAAGAGCTACAAGGACAACAGGGCAAACAGCGTAAGGAGTGAGGGTGAGCAGCCCTGAGGAGATGCAAAAAATAAGGGAAAAAAATCATCCAAGTTTCATTATTTTGGATGATTCACATTTTTTTTCTTTCCACCCCGTCCTACAGCCCTAGAACTTCTCCTTTTGCTTGGTCCCAACAATGGGTTGGCACGTAAAGGGCAGAGGGGGAAAGACGCAGTTCATAAACACCTCGTGTGCCGTGCCTCAATACAGGTGCATGAAGCACGGCGCTGAATTTTCAGCAAGAAAGGAGCCAAAAAAAATGGCAAAGGTGGAAAAAACTCACCCAGGCAGTGCCTCGCAGCCCTCAGGACACCGAGGAAGCTCTGACCCCACACAAACCTACACAGGAGGCAGCCCTGGAATGAGCCCGGCCCCAGGTCTGGCTTCAGGCACGGGGGGCAAGAGGGAGCAGGAGGCGAGTGTCCAAATCTTTTATTCTTCACACGTTACATTAACCACGGAGTTATGGAGCATTTACAAATCATTCTTTTCTTGATATTAATCGTCAGCTACACCTGCTCCCCCACTCCACCAAGTGGCTCTCCCCCAAGGGGCGTTCTCCACCTCACGCCCTCCTCCCAGCTGGACGCTTCCTGAGGCCAGGAGCGCGCCTTCCCCCCCCCAGGATCGAGCGAGGAACCCTAAAACCATTCTGAGGTCGATGCAAAACCCCCCCAGCCTCAACTAGTGACTTCTGGGGGAACTTCCCAGAGTCTCCCGCGTGCCCTGGGAGTGACACAGGGGAATTCCCCAGGGTGGAAGGCTGCGGGTCGCTCCCGTCAGCCTCCAGAGCGCTTCCCCTCGTACCCCCCCCCGTGATTTTTGGGGCAGAACCTCTCTTTGCCAGGCCCCCCGCGTGGAACCAGCAGCCGCTCAGCACCGTGCTGTCCCAGGAGCGTTTTTCTTCTTCCTTCTGCTCTCTACTCACGCGCCCTCTATTCCTACCACCAGCACAGTCGACCAGGTTGATTACTGACATGCAGAAAAGACAAATTAAAAAGCAGAAGAGAAACCTCTTGAAACACCGAGAACATTATACCTCATCTTTCTGACTGTCCACCCGACTAGTTCACAGATTGGATCATTCCGACGACATAGCCATAATTACTAAACACTAGACAAGTTTTGCCAGGCCTGGGGAGGAGCCCCCAGAAGCGTGTCTGGAAACGCTCGCCCTAAGCAGTCCCAACCCCCCCCCCCCCCCCCGACACATTTACACGAACCGTGGAGAGGCGACGGCCGAAGCCCACCTCTGAGCAACCCTGGCGATGCTGCTACGGACCCGACTGAGGAACGCAGCGAATGTCATCAACAGAAAAACCCTGCTCCTGGAGACCCCGAGATCCAGAGGTCTCCGGAGCGTTCGGACGCCGCCAGCTCGGGACTGGCGCGAAGGTGACGGGGAGCAGGACGGGGAGGGCCTGGAACACTTCTTTGAAGTGGCACGTGGGCAGGAGAGTGAAGAGATCCTGTAGTGAAGAGCACGTCGTTCTTCAAAAACGGGTTAAAAAATTCCCATGTAGCAAAGAACGTAGAAATGTATCAGTGTAGGTAATTCTCCGAGTCTCTTTAGAAAGGCTGTTGATGCTGGTTTGTGTTCAGCTGGCTGGGTCTTCCAGAAGAAAAAACTAATGGAAAGGCTGAGGGGGAGGAGCAGGGACGAAGACTAGGGAAAGAAAGCGTGAATCTGTCTTTAACATGCAGGTCATATAAAGTATTTTGTGTTTTTTTCTTTTTTTCTTTTTTTTTTTTCCCCCTCTTGGACACTTCCGACTCAAGAAATGGCAACACGCACATGGCTTCCAGTTTTTAAAGCAAAGAACAAAGTTCCCACGGACTGCGCTGCAGAGACAGGGAGACAAGACATGGGCAAATTCAATTTTCAGGAAAAATAAAGCGCCCCTTTAATGACCGTGAATGCTAAGTACCGAAACCCATTTGTCAGTCACACGATGCATGAGGGGAGCTCTTATCACTCCCCAGGGCTAAGCCTTGTGCCTCTGAGGCACGGCACCAGCTCTTACTGATGCAGAGACCCCAGTCTATACAGAGAGAGCCACCAAACTGCTAATTTAGGCACGAGATTTTGCAGCAAAATATTGAAATCCTCCCTGCTAAGCCAGCCAGGGTGCAGCGGCACTCCTGGCTGCAACCTCACCGCCTCACCTGGCTGCTCATTCCTGCTGATCTTCGTTACTGGCACTTGGAGTTCGACTCCTGATCTGGCTCCGTAGCTGCTCTATTAGCTCGGGGTTCTGCTGCTGCATCTGCTGCGCGAACTGCTGGCCCCTGCAGGAGAAGAAGCAGCGCTTGTGGCGGTGCTGTCACACGCCGACACGGCCTGCTGCGAGGGAACGCGTCCCAGCCGCCTGTCAGAGCTCGGCTCCAACAAGCAGCTCGTGTTACCAAGAGGCAGGGCTTCACCCAGCGTTTAAACGCTCCCCAGCTGTTAACTGAAGCTTTCGTTTTGGTCAGAAAACCCCAAAAATCAGGTTATTAATTTCCTGGGAAGGACCCGGCTCCCTACTCACGCTTGGATGAGGCTGGCGAGATCATTCGTGGAGGGGCTGGTGCCCGCTGCTCCCATGGGGTTGTGGCCACCAGAAATCATCCCAGACATGCTGCGGAAACAAGGGGCAACGCTCAGAAAACGAAACAAAACACAGAAATCGGTTGTTTTACGCGAGGAAGGGAACGTCAGCCTAACAGGAACACCTTCCCACACTGATGATGGAGCTATCTGTGAGGGAATCTCCTGCCACAACTTTTTATTCATTAACTGCAGCAGAGCAACCGCAGCATTGACCCAAACAATACACAGAAATATTTCTAACCGTGTCAGCTAATGTATGCCCAGATATCCCCCCTCTTTGTGCAAGCCCTGTGCTGTCTGATTACAACACCCAGGGAAATCTGCTTGCTCTGAACCTCAGCTGGTAACAGCAGTGGAAGGAGCAGAACCAAATGGAAAGGGCAGCAGACACAGCCCTTCAACCAGGCGGTCCCTAACAGCAACCAAAGGAAAATCTCCTCAGGTCTCTAACTCACTGCCTGCCTGTGCTCTGAAAGCACGGCCAAGTGAGGCATGAACCTCGTGAATTTTAAGGATTTGTATTGTGTAAGCACCTGACAAACATTGTGAATTGATCCTGACGGCTCTGTAGCACAAAGGATGGAAATCTTCTCCTCCCAAACGAGATGGAGATGTGAAATCCTGTCCCCACACCACATAAATACTGAGCCGAGCCAAACTGACTCCAGTTTCCCAAAGGCAATTCCACGATCTATCTTTTTTCCCTTTGAGGCTCCTCTTCAGCAAGGCCAGAGCTCTCAAAACACGTGTTGGCTGGGGAGATCAGGCTGCCCCGAGGCTGCCCTGCACGCTTCTGGTACCCGCTCCCTCCCACCCGAGCTTCAAAGAGTGACTCAGAGGAAACAGAAGACGGGATCAAACTTACAGCTGTTGTACTTGTGGGTTGTTCATTAGGTTAGATGCCTATTTAAAGAGGGGGAAAAAAAAAGGACACCCTATTTAGTCAGAAATGCCTGGGTAAATATGCAGATGTTGTGCCATTCAACTAGGAACAAAGTGAAGACAGAAATACTTGGAAACAGATCAATAGGACAAAAATAGCCAAGAGAAGCACAGCACCACACACACGACAAGGCTGGTAATGCAGAACAGGCACCCTTCCCACAGCCAGCACACAAAGCCTGTGAATAAGTCACTGGCTCTTTGTTTGACTCCAGTGAAAGACACAAGCACGGCCTCCTCGCAGCGACACCCAAGCGAAGAAACGGAACGAAAACAAATCTGCTACCGAGACACAGGAACTCCCCGAGCCCTGTCCCGAGACATTTCACCCTGAACAGAGAACTGCACGGCCCAGACGCAGCCTGGCTGCGACCTGTCCAGATTTACCATGCTCATGAAGCCGGGGTTGTTCAGCAAGCCAGCTAAATCAAATCCTCCGGGACCTCCGGTCTGTAAGAAGAAAGACACCACACACAGGTGATGACATCCTCCCGCCCTCTGATGCAACAAACAGCACGGTGAAACGAACGTTACTTCAATTCTTCAGCGTTATCAGCACCTGGGCCTTAAACCACAGCTAAGGGCAAAGGCTGGGGGTGAGGCTCGCTAAGGGAGGCAGGGGACACGTGCTGGTGGCAGCAGTAACGGCACCGCATGATTTACCGAGCGCCGCTCTCACCAGCTGAGGCATGCCAGGGCTGGGCTGCTCGACCCCATCACGCCTGCCAAGCTAAACACATCCACTCGGTCACCTTTGGGCTGGAGAAGTCTTTAGAAGACCGAAAGCCCCTTCAAAACGGGGAATTAACACGGTCCTGAGCCTGTCAGCAGGGCGGTTGCTGGCTTTGTGACGAGAAAACCGCCAGGATTCTTTTCATATGAACAAAATGAAACAAAGCAAAGCAAAACAAACAAACAAAAGCCAACAAAACAAAAAAAAATTGTGGAAGGGAAAAAAAAAAAAAGAGAAAAACTAAAAAGTCCTTTTGGTATTGCTAACAGGTCACTAGAAAAAAAAAATCTGGATTTTAGGAGCAGTGGCTTTAATTAAGGAAGGTGCTTAAGGCAAAAAATGCTGCTTGCAAACGCTCCTTCTAATCAGTCTCATTTCCCAGCTCTCTTAAACAAGCCCAAGGTGACTGTGCTCGAGCAGAGCAGTTTCTCTCTCTGGATTTTAGTGGAAATGTTCACGGCAGCGCTCATTAACCATCTCCCTTCTGCCCGCATGCAAGATTTGTATTCTAAACACAACCCAGATCATCAAGCCTCTGCCAGACAGCGCCTGCTAGCACTTGGAGTAGCATAAGGCAGAAATCTTCTCATCTTACCCACATACAGCAAGTGTTAGCCTCGGGACTTACTGGACTTGGAGTCTCCTTCATTTTCTGTTCGGCTATTTTAAGGTTTGATTTGTATGTGTCGTTGTCTGGATCGAGCTCTAGGGCCTTTTTGTAGTAAACAACAGCTTCTGTGTGTTTATTCAAACTGGAGAGGGCCAAGCTGTCGAAGTGGAAACAGAAGACAACGTTTCAGAGGTAGATAAGCACTCGCAGACTTCCTCCACCCCCCGCCGAGGTGAAGCCCTAGGTGTTTGTGCACGGCGTTCCAGGGCAGAGCACCGCTGATGGTATCGGTGCCACCAGGCACTCCGAGATTAGAATTCTGGCACCAGAAGCTCCCTCACTTACCCCATCCTGCCATACGCCTTGCTGTAGTTTGGATCGATGCCTATGGCTCGTTCACAGTCTCGGACTGCTCCGGCATAATTTCCTAATTTACTGTACGCAGCAGCTCTGGAGGGAATGGAGAAAGATGTGCAGAAAAGACTTAGCAGCTCAAAAACGTTGATCAAGGTCACCCCCGTTCCCTCTCCGTGCTGTCCTGCGGCACAGGCAAAGTCAAGAGTAAAGTTGACATAAATCCAGGCCGTGTCTACGTGAGCAGGGTGTTACCCAAACACCCAGCTCTGTGCTCTGCTCCTACTGCAAATAAATCCAGGATTTCTCCTCCTCGCGGCCTTTCCAAGAGGAGGCAGGGACGTATCCCACTCGCTAGCTCACACCAAGCCCTCAGCTTCCCTAATGCCTCGATTTCTTAGCCACAACGACCGTTTCATCCATTTTCTGTCAATCTCCACATAAAATTTCTAAAATTAATTCTCCTCTTACCCAGCTCCCTCAAGCCCCAGTCTTACACCTCTTACTGGCACCAGGACACCCGCCCAGCACCTTGCTGGATGACCCTCAGGCAGCTAAAATGAGCCAAGAAGTAACTCACCACCTCGCGTGCACACAGGTTACTCGTGGAGCCTGCGCTCACGATAAGCAGGTAACTAAAACCTTGGCTCCCTGCTCTGCTCAAGCAGATAACTAAATCAAACCCTGACTCAAAGGCGTTTTAACTCACTTGTTTTTCCACCAGCTTGCACGTACTTCTGCTTAGCACACCCCTGAAGATTAGGAAGGTCACCTGCAGGCTCATTTTGCACACACACAGCTCTCAACACGTATAAAATTCTCAAGACCGAGCCTTCAACTCGTCTCACTTCACTCTTTTGTTTATTATCGACCCAGCCTCCCAAACCTGGGCCCTTTGTCTTCCTTAAGGAGTTAATTGCATGAAAGCAGACAGTATTTCTTGGCATCCTTGTATCTCCTTGAATGCCTGACAGAGTTTGTTTCCACACCCACGTCCTATCTAGAGATGCCAGGGCACAGAGCTGGCAAGAGGCACAGGGAAGTGTGTCACCGAGCTTGGAAAGAAAATAAATCACCAAGAGCAGGGAACAGAACAAGCAGAACGTGGGATTTCGACCGAGCAAGAGCCCTGGGTAAGAAGAAAGGAGCAAAACCACAGGGGTACGGGGCTGGAGGCAGAGCAGTACCTGTTGCAGAAGTACACCGCGTTGGATGGATTCAGCTCGATCGCTTTCCCATAGAACGACACCGCAGCTTCGAAGTTTTCTGCCTTCATTTGTTCGTTTCCTAAAGGGATGGAGAAAAGGCTCGTCAGCAAGGTAAAAGTGGGGACAGACGAAAGCAACAGGCCTGGATCTCCGTTCTACTTGAGAAAATAACGCGAGGGAAGCCAGGAGCTTGCGCCCCTTCCTGATCAAACTGCGTGTGAGTGTGAGGCAGGGGGTCTGCGTCCCGTAGCGCCCCCTCAGAAGGGATCCTGCGAGCTCCTCTGAGCATCTCCAGCTGCTCTCCCACCTACGAGGCCTCCCCAAAACCCCACGTACTCGGCTCAGAGGAATTTCTCTGCTGCACTTCTCTATTCTCACTCTTACGGGGCAGAGGAAAGGCAACAGGCGGGGACCTCAGCGGGGAAGATGCCACGTTCTGCCCAGCACAGCCTCCCAGCTGAAGGAGCTGCTGACCCAGCTCCCTGCCCAGGTTCTGTGGCAGCTGAATTGCACCAAACCTGCACCCGCGAGGAGGAACGAGCAGGAACAAAGGGCTCCAGCCCCTCTGCCTGCTTCCCGCTCCGTGTGTGCCCGTGGGGCAGAGCGAATGAAGCCTTCCTCCCCTCCCCACCCTCCTTTACACCTCCTCACGCCCGGCTCCAGAGGAGGCTCTACCTTCAGTCTTGAGTCTCTCGGCTTCGGCTACGTCATCTTCAGAGGGGGTGATGGGCTCCGAGTTCGTTCTGGTGTGCTCAGGCTCCTTGCAAGGGAAAGGAGAGCGCTGTGCCGAGAGGACTCCCCCCACGGAGCAGAACCCAGCCTCCCCCTCCCCGAACTCATCAGGCCCACAACATTTCCCTCCCACACACCTCCGAGGGGGCAGCAGCACCGTGGAAATCAGGCACAGCTCACCCCTGGGGCTGCCTGGATTGAACATCAGCGCGTGTTCGGGGGATTTGCTCACCTTTCCTACAGCAGCTTCAAATATTTCAGGAAGAGTCTGGGACACAGCCAGGTCTTGGTCATCCAGGGAGACCCCAAAAGCTGTCTCCAGGCACTGGATCGCCACTGGATATGAAAAGACAGCTCATTAGCTCTCCCTGTTCTGTCTATTCAGCCCTTTTGCAAAGCACCTGATTTTTTTACAGTTGAAAATACCAGGAAAACCCTGGAAGGAAGCTCCTGGAAGGCATCAGCCACGACTCCCATCCCCTCAGCACCTTCAGAGGAGGTGTTGGGGTGGAAGTTAACAGAGCCAGGGCTTCGCTAGCGCTCCTGAAGCTGCCCCCAGCTCCTGCCCCCCAGCTCCTTCCCCTACCAGGACAGGAATCCATTCCCAGCCCGGACAGGGGAACCCAGCAGCGGAGCAGGGCCCTTGGGCCATACTTTAAGGTCTGAGAGCACCAGGAATAAACCCCTGCCAGCCAACACCCTCGTCCTGCCCTGTCTCCATCCCTGCCTCGCCCAGGAATGCGCCCAGCACTTTCTGTGGACGTGCCCGTGCTCTCTGTGCCGGGGGTGAATGTAAAGGCCAAAGACTGAAGCATAAGCTCCTTAAGGAGAGCTCTTAGGGTCAGTGCCCTCTCGTTACCAGTGAAGGAGGCCCTCTGAAAAACGCCTGTGTAAATTCTGGCTGTGGAGGGGAAAAGCATTTTCTAGCAGAACTGGAAAGCCCTCTGCGAGTACAAGACGCCTCCTGACAGCCCCAGAGTCCTTATTTTACACCACGCTGTGAGGCTCCTGACCAGGCCTCATTTAAGACTAAACTTTTTAGGTCTCAAAGCAGGGCTCAGGGAGGCTTTTGATCCCAGGTGCATTCCTTCCTCCAGCTGATCTTTCAAAGGTGGTGACGAGACGAGGAAGCAGCACCCCCAGTGCCCTGGCTACCTCCCCACAGAGAAAAACTCCTTCCAAACCCGGAGCGAGCCGCGACACCGGGGGCAGGACGGGGCAGGGGGCAGCGACCAGAGGGGGCAGGGGGCAGGCACCGAGCCCCCGATTTCCCCGGCTGCCAGCCCCGGGTGGGGGCACCCCCCCACCGACCTTCCAGGCTCTCCTGCGCGTCGGGGCTCATCCCGCCGCCCCGCAGCTGCTCGTGCAGGAACCGGACGATGGCGTAGGCCAGGCGCTTCTGCTCCGCCATCCCGGGGGGCGCTCGGTGCCTCCTCGCGGCTCTCACCCTGCGGGGAACGGAGCTGCGTGAGGCCTCCCCCCTACCCCCAGCCCCCCCCCCACCCTCCCGGGCCCACCAGGCCGCGGCCGGTCCCGGGAGAGGCCAAGGCAGCGCTAACGGCGCGGCCGCCGCCCCCTTCCCACCCCGGGGCGGCCTAAAGGGACCGGGGAGCGAGCCCACACCGGCCCCGGGGCCCTCTTGAGGCCTAGGCCGGGGCCTCCCCGCCCCGTAGCGGCCCGGCCGCGGGGCTGGGCCCGGTCCCAGTGCCGGTGGGGGAGGCCCCGGCCCCGCCCCTCCCCCACTCACCGGCCCCGCGCCGCTCGCCTCAGCCAGGGCGGGCGCAGCACTGCGCATGCGCCGCCCCCGCCCCCTCCCCTCCTCTCCCGCCGCCGAGGGCGCTGCGCATGCGCGGTGCGCGCGGCACCGGGGAGGGGGGACGGGCTGGAGGCCGGAAGTGCGGGCGCCGCTCTTTCCTTGCTTTCTAACCATAGAGACGTGTGTGGGTGGGGGTGTTGTCGCCATGGCAACGGGCGGGAGGCCTCACCGGGCCGCGGCCTCGCTGCTGGAGGCCGGGCGGCGGGGAAGGACCGGGAGGGGGGGGCTGAGCCGCTTCCCGGCCTTTTCCCGGTCCCGGAGAGGGGAGAAATGATGAGGGGGAGCGGCGCGGTCCTCCGCGATCCCAGCATGCCCCGGGCGCGGCCGCTCTGCCCCTTCCCCCGCCCGTCTCGTTGGTCGCGGCACATGCTCGGTGCGCGGGGCCGGCGCGGCCTCCTCACGGCCTCGGCGGCGGCAGCGGGGTCCCAGAGCCCGGAATGGCGCCCCCCACCGGTAAGGGGGCTGGGGGCACCGGGGAGGGGGTCCCGGTATGAACGGGGGTCCCCGGTGAGGCCCGGGGGAGGTCCCGGTGTGGACGGGGGGAGGCCCAGGGAGGGTCCCGGTAAGGACGGGGGGGGCCCGGTAAGGGCTGGGGGGGGGGGGAGAGGGGGCGGTGAGGCCGGGAGGGGGTCCCCGGTGAGGGGGGGGGTCCTGGGAAGGACGGGCAGGGGGGCCCGGTAAGGTCAAGGGAGGGAGCCCGGTGAGGACGGGGAGGTCCTGGGGAGGACGGGGGGGTCCCGGAGAGGCTGAGGGGGGGGTCCCGGTGAGGACGGGGGGTGCCGGGGGTCCCGGTAAAGATGAGGAGGGGGAGCTGGTAAGGACGGGGGGAGGACGGGGAGGGTCCCAGCGTGGGGGGGAGCCCGGTGAGGACACGGGGGGAGCCCGGTAAGGTCAAGGAGGGGGGTCCCGGTAAGGACAGGGGGGTCCCGGTGAGGACGGGTGGGTTCCAGCAAGGTCAGGGGGGTCCCGGTGAGGACACGGGGGGGGTCCCGGTGAGGACACGGTGGGTGTCCTCGCGTGCGGCCGTGCCACGGGGGGGGGTGTCCCCTCGTTTCCCCAGGCAGCGTGGTGGACAGCCAGGCCCCGCGGCTGGTGGCCGAGCAGCTGCGCTGGGACCTGAGCGCCGAGCAGATCGAGCGCATGGCCGCCGAGCTCACCGAGAGGACCAAGCTGGTGTACGACCGCGTGGGCGCCCAGGAGCGGGGAGAGGTGTCCTACGAGAACACCCTCAAGGCCCTGGCGGACGTGGAGGTGGAGTACACGGGTAGGTAGCCGAAGAGGACACGCTTGTTTTCTGCAGATCTGCATCTTAATCATCGTCTTTTTTTGCACCCTTTTTTGGGAGGGCGTCTCTGTGTTGTCATTTCTGTCTTCCCTTGAAGCCCTCGGTGTGATGTTTGCCGTCCAGTTAATGTTTACATGGCTAGATACGAGTACAAATAACAAAAAAAAAAAAAAAAAAAAGGAGATCTGGAACAGAAACGTGAATCTAAAATGAGGCCAACGCCTTGGCAGCGCCGCTGCTTTGGCAGCAGGAAGGTCTGCGGGGCTCCAGCGAGGTTTTAAGGCTGCCTGCTCCTTTTTATGTCCAAGTGCGTTGGCAGAAATCTAAGAAATCTCCAGCTTTTCTCCAACTCCTTGGATAAAAATCTGTGTCTTGTCTGCCTGAGCGCTGCTGTCATGTCAGAGGTTATGTGTAAAGCAGCCTGATGGATTTTTGGTCGCTGATGCAGGCTCCAGTTATCTGATGCCCGCTCCCCTCCTGGGCAGGAGCTGGTGCCTGCAGGGCGGCGCCTCCCTGCTGCGGTTGTCTTGAGGCCTGGAGGCAGGGAGCGTTCCCCTCTGCTCCCTTCTGAGATGAAATCAGCCGGGGCAGAGCTCACCTGGGGCACGGCGGCGTCCCAGAGGCGGCTGCAGTAAGGGCGTGCCCTGGTTCCCCGAGGGATGGAGACACAACGGTGCTGTTGTAAAAGCCTTGTGGTTCTCCAAGCAGCAAGAGAGTTGGGGTCTGGGGTGCATAAAATTCATGCAAGTTGCATGCAGAAGGCTGAGGGCAGTGGGAAATGGCTCTCGTGCAGCTCCCCTTGCCTCTGCTGAACCCTCTGCTCTCTTTCCAGTCCGCCGGAACATGCTGGACTTCCCGCAGCACGTCTCTCCCTGCAAAGACATCCGTGCAGCGAGCACCGAGGCTGACAAGAAGCTCTCGGAGTTCGACGTGGAGATGAGCATGAGGCAGGACGTCTACCAGAGGATCGTCTGGCTCCAGGTGCGTGCTCGGGAGTAGGATGCCTCCAAGTGGGGAACAGAAGCCTCCTGGAGTTACAAGCAGTTCTGTTCCCTTGTCCCAGACCTTAGAAATAACGGTGCAAGGTCTGGAATTGAGTAATGTCCCAAAAGGGGCTGTAGTGGGGCATAAAGGTGAGATGTTTAAAGCAGCCCGATAGGAATTAATGCACCAAAGCCTTAGTGTGGTGTGTTTCTGTCTGCTCTGGGCCGCTTCTGCAGCCCAAAACTCCCCCCCAGCTTCCTGCAGAGCTGTGTGGGGGTCTCATCCCGTGGCTTCTCCTGCTCATGGGCTTTGTTTCCCAGGAGAAAGCGGAGAGCGCTTCGCTGAAGCCCGAAGCAAAGAGGTACCTGGAGAGGCTGATCAAACTGGGCAAGAGAAACGGGCTCCATCTCCCCGAGGAAACGCAGGAGGTGAGGCCTCAGGGCTCAAAATAAATATGTGCAGGGGGCGCCTCGGTGGGGCAGCGTAGCTGTAGAGCAGAGGCCTGAGGCTCGCTCCTGATTTGTGTGACCTTGGGCACGCCGGGTGATGTCTCCCTGCCCCTTTTTTTCCTTTTTCTTGGGTGGGGATAACGTCACACCGCAGGCGTGGGGGCAGCGGGGAGGGCGTCCCCCTCATCTCTCCCCCTTTTATCGTGGCTCAGCGAAGGAGCCTGAAATTAGGTTAAAAATAGAAGAGAAAACGTGATGAAACGAGGGCAGGGGAGGTCGCTGCTGAAACACCTGCAGCTCCTGAGCTGGCAGGAGGTGCTTGGGACGGTGCTGAGGTGGCTGCTTTCCCACCAGGTGGGATCAAAGGGAGCCTGTTCCAGCCCGAGTGCAATTAATTCTGCAGCGTTGCAGTTGAATAAAAGCCAAGTGCAGACCAGGGGGCGACTCAGCAGGCAGGCTGCTGGCTGCAGCCCCTGAACGGCGCTGCTTGACTTTCCCATTTGGGCTGACTTTATCTGTTCTTCTCCATTTTATAGAAAATCAAAGCTATTAAGAAAAAGCTGAGCGTCCTCTGCATAGACTTCAACAAGAACCTCAACGAGGACACCACCTTCTTGCCCTTCTCGAAGGAGGAACTAGGTAGGGAGCTCTCGGACTCATTTCTCCTCGGTCTCAGGGCCTGGTTCGTGCTCACACCCCATTTTGGGCCTGACAAGGTTGCCTGGGGGCTGTTCCCTGCTCTGGGGTGGAGGTAAAAGAGGGTGTTCCTGCAGCGTTCCTGCCTTCTGCAGGAATTTATGAAGCCCTGAGATGGCTCTGGCTAAGGAGCAAGAGCCCGTGCTGTGCCCAGAGCTGGTATTTTGGGAGAGGCTCGGGCTCTCTGTCAGCTGGCTGCTCTTTCCTCTCGAGATCCTTTCCAACCCCTGTAATTCTGTGATTCTCTGATTCTCAGGGGGGCTCCCCGAGGACTTCCTCAACTCCCTGGAGAAGACGGAGGACGGGAAGCTGAAGGTGACCTTGAAGTACCCGCACTACTTCCCTCTCTTGAAGAAGTGCTACGTGCCTGAGACGAGGAGGAAGGTGGAAGAAATGTTCAACTCCAGGTGCAAAGAGGTGGGTGGCCTCGCTGCCTGCCGGCAGGGCCAGGAGAAATGCTCGTCAGGACTTTTCCCTGGGCACATCTCGTCCTGTGGAGAGAAGCCTCAGTGCCCCCAGATCCCTGGGAAGGGCGGTGGCATCTTCAGGGAGATGGAGACCTGCTGCTTGTAGAGTCCTCAGAGCTGGGGAGGAGACAGAGTCAGGGCAAGCTGTGACAGCTGAGCCTTGCTCAGCACGCGTGGGAAGGGGTTTCCTGGCCGTGGTCCTGTGGAAGACCGAATTTTCCAGGCGCTGAAGGGGGCTGCTCTGAGACTCGTGCTGCTTTCCACGCTGGGGCTCGGGCTTTGTTTCTTCTCTGCCTTGAGAACAAGGCACAGCTTTGTTCCTTCACGTTGCAGGAGAACTGCCTGATCCTCAAGGAGCTGGTGGACCTGCGGGCTCAGAAAGCCAGCCTGCTGGGCTTCAGCACCCACGCCGACTTCGTGCTGGAGATGAACATGGCAAAAAGCAGCAGGACGGTGGCCACCTTCCTGGGTACGGCGCCCGGCTGCCGAGGGGAGGAGCGGGCTCCCTTGGGCTGGGGGGGGCTGCTCTCAGCCCTGGCCCCCAACCCTCCCCCTGTGCCCTTGCAGATGAGCTGGCCCAGAAGCTGAAACCCCTGGGGGAGAAGGAGCGGGCTGTGATCCTGGACCTGAAAAAGAAAGAGTGCGAGAAGCGAGGGCTGGAGTTCGACAACCGCATCAACGCCTGGGACATGCGCTACTACATGAACCAGGTGGAGGAGACCAAGTACAGCGTGGACCAGAACCTGCTGAAGGAGTACTTCCCCATGCAGGTGGTCACCACGGGCCTGCTGGCCATTTACCAGGAGCTGCTGGGCCTCACCTTCCACCTGGAAGAGAAGGCTCAGGTGTGGCACGAGGACGTGCAGCTCTACACGGTGAAGGACGCCTCCTCCGGGGAGACCATCGGCAAATTCTACCTGGATCTGTACCCACGGTGAGGCCTGGGGACATCCAAGAGAAGGAGGAGGGCTGGGATAGCGGGACAGGAGCCTGCCACGTGCAGAGGGAAGAGAAGGAGATGTCTCAGTGCGTGGCTGTGGTGGAGGAAGGGTTGCAGCCACCAGTAGGGTTGTGCTGGGAGCGCAGGGGCTGCTGCTGTGATCAGAGCTCGGTGCCCTGCTGGAGAGCTCGTAGCTGCCTCCTTGGGATCACCCACGTAACAGCCTCCTCTTTCTCCCCGTCGCAGGGAAGGGAAGTACGGGCACGCAGCCTGCTTCGGCCTGCAGCCGGGCTGCCTCCTGCCAGACTCCAGCCGGCAGATCTCGGTGGCTGCCATGGTGGCCAACTTCACCAAGCCCACGCCGGACGCGCCTTCCCTGCTGCAGCACGATGAGGTGGAGACCTATTTCCACGAATTCGGGCACGTCATGCACCAGCTGTGCTCTCAGGTGAGGCCCAGCGGGGCCTTTTTGTTACTTTGCCCCGTTTTGCTGCCTTTTTGGGGGACGAAACGATGCCCTGCTCTGAGCTGGCTGTGCTGACGGTCCGACACGTCTTCCAGGCGGAGTTTGCCATGTTCAGTGGGACGCACGTGGAGCGGGACTTCGTCGAGGCACCGTCACAGATGCTGGAGAACTGGGTGTGGGAGAAGGAGCCGCTGCTGCGCATGTCCAGGCACTACAAAACTGGAAGCCCCATCCCTGACGAGCTGCTGGAGAAACTCATTAAATCCCGGCAGGCAAACACAGGTGGGAGCCGGTGACGAAAGGTTTTGGGGAGCAAGGGCTGTGTGATGTTCCCAGCGAGGTCAGAGCCTTGCCTTGGTGTCCCCTGCTTGTGGGGACAGGAAGGGGACCCGTGGTGTCCTGGTGACGATGGTTAGGGGAAAGGTTTTGTGGGGACAGAGGGCTGGGAGAAAGAACCACATCTTGCTGTTAAGCTGGGAAGCACAAAGGTGAGGTGACAGGAGGTGCCCAGGGAGGTGCAGCTGTGGGAGTTTCTGGATGGTCTGGTCTGGGGAAATGGTTTTAAAATCGGGTGTGGGGAGAACTGGGAGCCCTCGGGCCTCAGCTCCCCTCCTCCTCCTCCCACAACAGGACTGTTCAACTTGCGTCAGATCGTCCTGGCCAAGGTGGACCAGGCGCTGCACACCCAGACCAAGGCTGACCCCGTGGAGGTGTTTGCCCAGCTCTGCGAGGAGGTGCTGGGCGTCCCGGCCACCCCAGGTAACGAGGGGGGGGCTCTGCGGGGGTCCCGCTCACACCGCAGGTCCCTTTTAAGGCTGGGGCCTCAGGCTGGTTTGGCAGGGGTGGGATTTGCTGACTCCCGGAAGAGCAGGGCTAAAACCACACAAAAATAACTGGAAAATCCTTCCCCATTTCCTCTGTGACTGCAAACAAGCCGACACGGTGCCTGCAGTGACACATTTACAGCCCGCAGGGCTTTTTTCCACGGGTTTTTTTCCCCGTTAACGCCCCCTCCCCTTCCTTCCCTTCCCCTGACTGCGAAGGTACAAACATGCCGGCCACTTTTGGCCACCTGGCTGGGGGCTACGACGCCCAGTACTACGGCTACCTCTGGAGCGAGGTGTACTCCATGGACATGTTCCACACGCGCTTCAAGCAGGAGGGGATCATGAACTGCAAGGTAAGAGGAGGGGGTGAGCTGCAAGAGGTGGGAGCAGCGAGCTCGGCAGGGGGGTGGCTGTCCTAAATGCCCCCCTCCCCCTTTACCCCGTCTCTCCTTGCAGGTGGGCATGGATTACAGGAACTGCATCCTGCATCCCGGCGGCTCCCTGGACGCTTCTGACATGTTGAGGAAGTTCCTGGGCCGCGAGCCCAAGCAGGACGCCTTCCTGGCCAGCAAGGGACTGAAGGTGGAGAGCAACTCGCTGCCTTCAGCCTGCTAAGAAGCTGCTCCAGCCCGTCCCAGTCGAGCCAGCTCCTCGGCTGCGCCACCCGGTACATCCCAACGCGTCCCGGGCCAGCCCCGCCGGGAGCTGTTCCTCCAGGATCCTGCTCCGAGGGCCAGGGCTCTGCAGCGACAGCTCTGCGCAGGGAATTCGATTCCCTTTTGTCACCTCTCCTCCCCAAAAAAAAAAAAAAAAAAAAAAAAAGGGGGTGGGGGGAGATGGGGCTGGTGCTAGCCCCCCGAAATTGGCTGAACTTTGAACCCCGTTTCTGCACAAGGGTGAGTTTCAGCCTCATCGTTAGCCGGGGAGGAGGGTGTGAGGAGGTAGCAAACCCGAATCCTTGTTTTAAGAACCCGTGTTTTAAATTCCTGCTTTTTAACAACCTTTTACCAGCCTTCCCCCCCCCGGGGCTCGACTTGCTTTGTGCCCAGGGCAGACTTTGAGCACAAAACAAAAAGGCCCCGAGGGAGCCCTGGTAGGAGCCTGGCTCTCCCCATCTTTGATCAGCTGTGGAATAAAGAAGGGGAGATGTGAAAAATGGTTGCATTTACGGGAACGTCCTGCCCTGAGCCCCTCAAACCCTCCCAAACCAGGGCTCTGAGGGCTCTGCTGCGCGTGGCTCTCGCCTTCGGGGCCCCCGGGGCCATCTCAGGGCAGCTGACGGGTGCCTTCTGGGCTCGGGCCACGGCAGCAGGGCGTGCAGCTATTGCTGTCACCTCTAAACCAGGGTGGAACAGGGGTGGGCCGTGGAAAAAAAAAAAGAAAGAAAGAAAAAAGCAGGCAGCTTGCACCAAGGCAGATGCCTGGGATAAAAATACCGAGCGGGAGCCGTGCCAGCGCCCGGGCTCTGGGTGCGGCACCCAACCGAGGGCCAGCAGCCAGCCCTTTGCTGGCCTTGGGAGCAGCTGGGTTTCCTGCCCACCCCCCTCCCGGCCCCAAAAATGTGCCCCGGGGGTGCGGGGCCGTGCTGAGCCCCCCCCCCCCCTGCTCTGTGCTCGCAGCCCCCCAGCCCTGTGGTTTCTGGCGCCACGGTGCCCACGCTCGTGGGGCTGCGAGCCTGGGGTGAAGGCTGGTTTCTGGCCTTGCTCCTTGGCTTGAGCTCCTGCTTTTTTTGTAGGAATTGCAGGGGAAGGTGCACCTTTAGGGCTGGGGGAGGTGGGCAGCTTCCCCGGGGAGCTGAGGACCCCGCGGGGTTGCTCCCAGCACCCGTCGGGGAGGGATTTCTCCTCCCTGCCATCGTGGTGGGCGCTGAGGGCAGCCCTCATCCTCCCCGGCTCCCCTTTTTGGTGATTTTTCTCCCCGTTCCCACCCCAGCTCCAGCCTCGGGCTCGCTCCCTGCCTTGCAGCTCACGCTGTCACCTCCTCACCTCCCTCCCCAGCCCCTCGGTGATGGGCCAAGGCCACCAGGGTCACCCTGCGCCGACGTGGCCGGGTCCGTGAGCAGCGAAGCGGCTCCGTGGTGCTGGCTGGGGCCACCGCAGGCATCTCGTGTGTCCCCCCCCCTCTGTTTTAGACATAGGCCGGCGTCCCGGGGGCTGCCCGCTGCCGGAGCCGCGCTGTGGGTGTTTTAAATGTCCCGTTTTACTCAGCTTTCAGGGTTTTCTTTCAGCCCTCTTCTCCAGGGAGAGGAGCGGACGGGGAAACCGCGCACTTTTTGCTCCCTCCTGCCCCCAGACCCCCCCGCTAACGTCGTCCTTCCCCCCAATACCTCCTGCTGCTGCCCCTGCAGGGAGAGGTGCTGCCGAAAGGTGCTCGCAGGCAGAGCGGGGCCCGTTCTGTGCCCCCCCAGGGTGTAAGTGCTGCTCTTCTCGGGGCTCATCCCGAGGCACCAAGCTGTCCTGCACCCGGCTTCCCGGAGCCGCGCCTCGTCCCCCTCCCCTCGTCCCCATCCCCATCCTGTCGGGGAGGAGAGGTCCCGTTGGTTGTTTTATTTTATTTTATTATTTTTTCTCCTGTTAACCTTTTCTAAGGGCAAACTGGTGTGTGTGTGCCGTTCGTACTGGTCCCGTCCCGCCCTGCTTGTCCTGATGACTGGAATTTAGACGGTTCCTAGCACTAATAAAGGTTTTCCTCAGCCCGTGGCTGCGGGGCTGAGCTCCTGCCCAGGAACCTGCTCCTTGGGGGGGGGGTGCGGGTGGCTGCGTCCCAGTGCTCCCAGTTCACCCAGCGCTGTGCCAGCGTCGCCACAGCTCCCTTCAGCAGGCAGAAGACGGGCACGGTGCGGCAGGCGTGGGGCGGCAGCGAGTCCGGCGTGAAGCCCTGGGGGGGCGAGAGGCGGCGATTTCCCCCATCCTCCCCATCCCGGGGGGGTCCCAGGGTTATCGAACCCCCCCCAATTTATACCTGGGTGAAGAATCCGTGCTCCAGCACCTCCCCGAGGCCGGCTCGTGCCGTGGGGTCGGGGAGCAGCAGGCGCCCCAGGAGGGCTCGGGCACGGGGCGAGAGGCTGGGGGGCAGCGGGTACCGCGCCGCGCGGATGCTCCTGTACAGCTCCTGCCGCTCAGCCGCCTTGAACGGGGGGCTGCCCGTCAGCACCTCGTACCTGGGGGGGTTTGGGGGGGGTCCTGGGTGCTCAGCGAGGCCAGGAGCCCCCCCCTGCCCACCCGCTGGGTGCCCCCCTTACATGATGCAGCCCAAGGCCCAGATGTCCGAGGGCGCCCCGTGGCCTTTGCGGTCCAACACCTCCGGGGCCATGTAGGCAGGGGTCCCGCACAGCGCCCTGGGGGAGGGCAGGGGGAGCACAGGGTGAAGGTGAGGGGGGGGCTACACCGTGCTGGGACCCCCACCCAGCTCAGAGCCCCGCTCACCCCCAGCACCGGGTGCCCACCGCCGCCGGCCGAGCCAGCCCCAGGTCCCCGATCTTCACCTGCATCCTCTCGCTCACCAGCACGTTACCTGCTGGGACGGGGGGACGTGAGCTCGGGGTGGGGGGCACGGCTCGCCCAGCAGCCCCCCCCGGCTCATCCCCAACCCCACGCACTGGGTTTGAGGTCCCGATGCACCAGGCCCTGGCCGTGGAGGTAGCGCAGCCCCGCGCCGCCCTGCCGCAGGTAGTAGCGCGCCTCCGGCTCCGTCAGCACCCCCCGGGCACGCAGGATGTCAGCCAGGGACTGGGGACAGAGAGAGATAGGGGGGGACAATTTGGGGTTTGGGGGCTGTCCCCAAAAGGGGACAAAGGTTTTAGAGTTGATTTTAACTCACCCTCCGGCCGCAGAGCTCCAGCAGCAGGTAGAGGTGGCCGCGGGTGGCGAGGTGGCCGTGCAGGCGCAGGACGTGGCGGTGGCACAGGCGGCCCTGCAGATCCTGCTCCCGCTGCACCTGGGGGGGGGGAGACCCCGAGAACAGCGGGGACACCTCTGTGGGGGGGGGTGGGTGCGGGGAGAAAAACCCCAGGGAGCCAGCCATGGGGGAGAAGGGGGAGAAGGGGAAAAAGGGGGGAGAAGGGGAAAGAAGAGGGAAAAAGGGAAAAGAAGGGGAAAGAAGGGGGGAGAAGGAGGAAGGGGAAAAAGGAGGAAGAAGGGAGAAAAAAGGGGAAAAAGGGGAAGAAGGGGGAAAATGGGGACGAAGGGGAGAGGAGGAAGGGGGAAGAAGGGGAAATAAAGGGGAAGAAGGGGGGAGAAGGAGAAAAAAGGGGAAAAAGGGGAAGAAGGGGGAAAAAGGGGACAAAGGGGAGAGGAGGAAGGGGGAAGAAGGGGAAATAAAGGGGAGGAAGGGGGAAGAAGGGGAAATAAAGGGGAAGAAGGGGGGAGAAGGAGAAAAAAGGGGAAAAAGGGGAAGAAGGGGGAAAAAGGGGACAAAGGGGAGAGGAGGAAGGGGGAAGAAGGGGAAATAAAGGGGAAGAAGGGGGGAGAAGGGGAAAGAAGGGGAAAAAAGGGAAAAGAAGGGGCAGGGTGGGGGGCTCCTCGGGGCTGCCCCCCCCCGGTACTCACCCTCTCCGCCACCCCCGGATCCTCGAGCCGAGCCCGTGGGATCACCTTGGCCGCGTAGCCCCTGCCGCTGCCCAGCTCGGTCAGGCGATAGCAGCGCCCGAAAGCCCCCTGGGGGGGCAACGGCACCGCTCAGCACCCACCCGGGCACCCCGGGGGGGCGAGGAGAGGAGGGTGCAGGCGTTGGGTGCCCCCCACCACCACCACCACGGGCTCCATCCCAGCGCCCCCCCCCCCCGCCTCAGTTTCCCCGTCCCCGCGGTGCGCTCGGGGCCGTGGTTGGGGTGGGATGGAGCCGGGGGGGGGGCACCGAGGGGCATTTACCTCCCCCAGCAGCCCCCCTCGCCTGAAGAGCCTCCCGCTGCCCTCGTCCACCACGTAGCCCCCGGGCAGCTCGGCCCCCCCCCATCCTGCGCCCGACACCCCCAGGAGCACCCAAGGGACCCCCCCAGGGACGCCCACACCCAGCCACCCTCCTCCTCCTCCTCCTCCTCCTCCTGTGCCGTAACCGCTTCGGCTCCGGGCTGCCCACACCCGGGGGGTGCTGTGGGACCCTGGGGGGGGGGGGGCACAGCCACCGGGGGGGGGGGGCACCCAGCACCCTGAGCAGGACCCAGTTTGCGCCACCGGGGTGGGACGGAGCCCCCGGGGGCGGCTCGTGCCCGGGGTTTTTTGGGGTGCCGTGGGCTGGATGCGGCCCCCCTCCCTCTGCCCCTTTCCCAGCTGTGTCCGGTGCCCCCCCCCAGCACCCCAAGACCCCCCCTAGGGTCTTTGTTCCCCCCCCCGACACCCCGGACCTCTCCAGCAGGTCCCAGCGCTGGGTGCTGAGCAGGGACCCAACCCCCAGGACCCCCCCCCTCCTGGGGGCTCCCGGTCCTGGAGGGGGTGTGGGGGGGTCCCATCTGCTTCCCCCCCCCCTCCCCAGGGAGGATGGGGGTCCTGGGATCCTTTTGGCACCGTGGGGGGGCTGCAACCCAGCCCACCCCCCCCCCCCAACCCAGCACAGGGCTCCCTGCCCAGTGCCTGCAGCTGGGCCTCGGCTGGGGGGGGCTCCACGAGGGGGGGGGGGGGGCTGGCGTGCGGCCAGCACGGGGGCTGCCGGCAGCTGTGGCCCCCCCAGGGACATCCCCAGCCCCTTAACTCCCTGCGTGCCGGGGTGAGAGGAGTCACCCTGGGGGGGGGGACAGGGAGGGGACAAGGCCACCCAAAGGCCATCGTGCCACGGGGGGGGGGGGCCCAGCTCACGGCTGTGGCTGCGTGCCGGGGGGGGGGGACACACGAGGCTGCTCCCCCTTGGTGCCTGTGGGGGTCACCGGGTCCCCTTCCCAGCACGGGGGCTGCTGGTGCTTCGCCCCATGGATCCACAGGGCCCCCCCCCCCCCAAACCCCCAAATTGCTGGGTTGGGCTCTCGGGGTTTTTATGGTGGGGGGGGGGGCTTCTAGGTGCTGGGGACGTGCCCCGCTCACATCCCCCGGCTCACCCCAACCCCGCCGTGCGCTGCACCCCGCGGCGCTCAGGATCGGGGTCACCTCCACCCACCCCCCCCAAACGCAGCCCCACCGAACCTGGGTGCCCCCCGCCCGCATCCCGGCTCGTGTGTCCCCCCCCCCACCCCATGGCAGCCTCGTGCGCCGTGGGCCCCCAAGGGTTAAGCGTGAGATTGGGGAGGGCTGGGCGCACCTTTGGGGCTGGATATTAATAACGCAGCGGGGAGGGACGGGAGGCGAGCGGGAGGGGAGCCCCGGCCGCCCGCCCCGGGGAGCTGCGCACGCGATGCCCGCTCGTCCGGGGGGGCCCCGCGCTGCCGCCCACCCCCCCGGTTCCACCGTGGGGTCACCAGGCTGGGACTGAGCCGCCGGCACCCTTGGGTGCCCCAGCGGAGCGAGGCATGGCCGTGCCGGGGAGCCGGGGCGGTTTGGCACCCCCTGCCCACCTCGGGGGACCCCACGGCGCTGGGTAAGCCCCCGCGTTCTGCTTCACCCCTCGTGGCCTCTTCTCTGCTCTGCTTGGGGGGGGCTCTGGGGTTGGGGGGAGGGCTGTGGGACCCCCCCCCCCGCTGTCCCATGGGTGCCCAGAGCTCTGCTTTGCCCTGGGGAAACTGAGGCACGTGGCGCCCACCCGGTCCCGCGGCATCACCAGCCCCTCGCTGGGCTCCGACCCCCCCAGAGCCACGAGCTGCCCCCCAGCCCTGCTGAAAGATTTGGGGACTCGGGGGGGCGCCCAACATGCTGCTCCCACCCGTGTGGGTGCTTGGGGGGCAGGAGGGGATTTGTGCCCCCCCCGGCAGCTTCGCGGCCCCCGGTCCCCGTGGGCGCAGCTCGGCAGGAGGAAACCGGCTCGGCGGGGGGATTCCCAGACACGGCCCCTTCCCCGCTGCGGGGCTGGGGCCCCCCACACCCCTGTTCCGGGCACGCTGGGGCCACGGGGTGGTCCTGAGCCCATGGGGTGGTTCGGGGCCATGGGGTGCTTGGGGAAACCGGGGCTGCTTGGGGGCTACGGGGTGCCGGGGGTTGAGGGGAGCTGGCAGGACTGGGGGTGCTCAGGGTCAGGCATTTTGGGGTTGGGGGCAGGCGTGGGGCAGCCCCCCGGTTCCCCTCGCCCTGCCCAGGCTGGGCCGGATCCGGATCCGGGCTCTCACCGCGGCTCCTGCCCAGGGCGCGACAACTGAGTCACGGCCCCGCCGCCGCCTCCGCGGCGCAGGTCTCATCCTGCCACCGCCAGCCCCGGCAGGCAGCGGGGCCGCGTGGGGCCGGGAGGCTCGGCACGGCTCGGCACGGCCCCGTGGCTGCCGTGGGGCGCGTGTGGGGCTGTGCCGAGCCCGGTGCCGTGCCGAGCCCGGCGGCGCCCACGCGGCTGCGCCCACCTCGGCGGCGCCGCGCCCTGCACCCCCGGGACCCTCCTGCACCGGCTGCCTCGCCTCGGTTCCTTTCCACCTCCTTCTCCCTCGCCTCGGGGTCCCCGTGGGGTGCAGGGTGGTGGCCGCCCCCCTCGGTGGCCTCGCTGCCGGGATGTGGGGCACCCCACGCGCTGCTGCTGGCCCCCAGAGTGAGGGGCTCAGGGTCTCTGCTCCCGCAGGCACCGGTGGCCGTGGCGGGCGCTGCTCCTGGCCTGGCTCAGCCTGGGCTGCGGCATCGGCACCGCGCAGGTGAGGGCACGGGGACACCCCCGGGCTGGTCCGACCGTGCCACCGCAGCCCCCACCCCGAACATCCCCTTCCTCCACGCAGGGCTCAGCCCCGGAGGTGCTGGTGCAGGGCCCCGAGCCCCCTGCCCGTGCTCGGCCTCGCCGGCAGCTGGCTCGGGGCACTTGGGGGCCCTGGGGACCCTGGAGCGCCTGCTCCAGCTCCTGTGGGGACGGCGTCGCCTTCCGCGCCCGGAGGTGCCTGCGGTGAGTGGTCCCCGCGGTGTCCCCACGCACCCCGGTGCTGTCAGGGCGCCACTTTCCACTCGTGCTCCTGCAGCTCCTGTCCCCACGCGGGGTCCTGGCCTCGTTTCAGCCTCGTTGTAGGGTGGGAGGGACGGGGAAGGCGGGCGGGTGCTGGCTCTGGCCATCCCCAGGTGGCTCCATGTGGTCCCCGCTCCCGGTTGCGCTCCCAGCCAGGCCACATCTCGGCATCGCGGCCCCGTAGAACATCCCCAAGGGGTTGCGGGGCTGCTCGGGGTGGTTTTCCCCGGATGAAACACCGATGCTGTGACCGCAGATCCCCCCCGGAGGAGCCGTGCACGGGAGACCCGCGGCAGTACCGGCTCTGCCAGCTCCAGGTGAGCGCAGCGTGGCACGGCACGGCACGGCACGGCACGGCCCCGCGGGCTCCGTGCTCCTGGCCCCGTGGGCTCCATCCTGCTGCTCCCGCAGGGCTGCCCCGGTGGCTCGGTGCCTTTCCGCACCATGCAGTGCTCCCTCTACGATGACAAACCCATCCCGGGCACGCAGGCCCGGTACCGCTGGGTGCCCTTCTACGGAGGTGAGCACCGGGGCAGCGGGTGCAGCCGGGACCGGGGTGGGGGGCTGCTGCCGCCCCCACCACAACGTCCTCTCCTTCCCTTCTGGCCCCGGCAGCCCCCAACGCCTGCGACCTCAACTGCCTGGCCGTGGGGCACAATTTCTACTACACCTTCGGCCGGGTGCTGGACGGCACCCGCTGCGGCCCTGACTCCCCGGAGCTGTGCGTCGGCGGGCGCTGCCTGGTGGGTGTGCGAGGGGACGGGACCCCCGGGACCCCCAGAACCCCCAAGACCCCCTGGGACCCTCCAGGACCCTCAGTCCCTGCCCTGACACCGCGTCCTGGCTCCTCAGAGCGTTGGCTGCGATGGGATCCTGGGCTCGGGTGCGCAGCCCCACGCCTGCGGCCGGTGCGGCGGCGGCCAGGACGGGTGCCTCGTGGTGCACCGGCTCTTCCAGGGCACGGAGCCCCCCTCCGGTGAATGAACCATTGCCCCGGCCCCCTCCATGGGTGAATGCTTTGGCTCTTGGCTCCCCTGTCCCCCCCCCCCCATCCCGTTTGTGTCCCCAAGGCTTCACCTGGGTCCCCCAGGATCTTTTGCAGCTCTCCCCGGTCACCTCTGGGGGGGGATCCCTGGGGTGTCCCTATGGTCCGTGGGGTCCCCAGGGGTGTTTGGGGGTCCCTGGGTGCGCCCAGGACCCCTTGGTCCATGTCCAGTGCCCATAGGGTGCTTGGCCAGACTGTGGGGACGATGATGCCCATGAGGGTGCCCCACGTGTCCCAGTGCATGGCTCCAGTCCCCTCCCACCGCCCCCTTGCTCACCCTGCGGGGGTCCCAGCCCTGGCACCCCCCTCCCCACGACGCCCCCTCGGCCGTGCCCGGGCTCTGCCCTGACTCCCCGCCCGCCCCCAGGTTATTTTGGGTACATGAACGTGACCAAGATCCCGGCTGGGGCCACCAATATCAGGGTGACAGACAAGAGCCGCAACTACCTCGGTAGGACGCATCCCATCCCCTCCCAGTCCATCCCAGTCCGTCCCAGTTGGTGCTGGGAATGGGCCTGGGGCACAGACGCGGGTTTTGGGAAGGGCTGAGCTGCAGTGGGGCCGGCGCAATGGGGCCGGGCCGGCTGCCATGGGACCAGCACCGGGTCCCCGTCCCCAGAACCCCGTTCCCAGTGCATCCAGGACCCCGTCCCCTGGGGGACCTGAGGAATTTTGCACATCAGGGTTCGGCTCCAGCTCGGGACCGAGGCCAAACCTCACATGAAAGCAGCTTTCTCCCCAACCCACGCTGCCCTCCCAGGGGCCTCCAGCACCGGGGCAGCCCCCACCCTGCCCAGCCCGGCTCAGGGGTCCCGGGGCCGTGCTCGGCTCCCGCTCCCGCTCCTTCCCGCAGCCCTGATGACGAGCGACGGGCGCTACGTGCTCAACGGGGACTGGTCCATCGCCTGGCCGGGGCCGTACGAGGCGGCCGGCACCCGGCTGCTCTACGCCCGGAGCCCCGACGGCACCGAGAGCCTGGAGGCGGCGGGGCCCACGGACGAGGATCTCCACGTGCTGGTGAGCCCCGGGGGTGGCGTGGGGTCGTGGGGAGACGCCCCCCAGCCCCGCTGCCCCCCACCGCCACCCTGAGCTCTGCCCCTGCCTCGCTCAGGTCCTGCTGCAGGAACCCAACCCCGGCATCGAGTACGAGTTCTGGCTGCCCCGCGGGCACCCCCAGCCCCCCGACACCAGCCCCCTGCGGCAACCCCAGCCCCGGGGGGCCGGCAGCCCCCCACCCGAGGAGCCCCCGGCCCCCACGCCGCCCCCACGGACCCAGGGCCACAGCACAGAGCCACCGAGAACCCCCCCTGGCCGCAGCGGGGCTGCCGCAGGTGCCTGCACCCCCTCCCCGTTCCCTCCTGCACCCATGGGTGCTGCTGTGGGGAGGGACCTGGAGAGCCTGGGGGAGGGCTGAATGCCCAGAGCGTGGCGTTCTCCCTCTGTCCTTATAGGACAAGGCCCCCAGACCATTAAAGGGGGGGTTTGGGGGTGCCACATCCCCTCTCCCCACTAAGCTGCTGCAGCTTTGCCCCCATGCAGGGCGATGCGGGAGGTGCCGGCCCCCTAAGGGACGTTCCCAGCGCATCCGGCACTTCTGCCAGAGCGACTTCGGTGAGCACCGGGCGGGCTGGGGGGGGAACAAAGGGGCGATGCCAGGGACCGTGTGCCCAGCTCAGGCCACCCCACACCATCCCTGCAGTCTTCCGAGCCCGGATCCTGGCGCGGCGCTCGGTGGGGCAGGAGACGCGCTACGAGGTGCAGGTGGAGACGCCGTACCGGCACCGCTTCCCGCTGGTGCCCCGCGAGTACGTCTGGGTGCCCGACGCCTGCGGCTGCCCCCCGCTGCTGGAGGGCCGCGAGTACCTGCTGATGGCGCGGCGCCACGTCAACTACGAGCACACCCTGAACCGCATCCTGCTGCAGCGCGACGGCTACGCCCGCCCGTGGTCGCCCCGCGAGGAACGGCTGGTGCGGGAGGCAGCGCGGCACTGCGCACGGCCACGGCCACCCTGAGCCCCCGGCCACATCGCCCCCGGGGTGGTAGCGGGACCCCCAGGGTGGCAGCGGGACCCCGGGGGTCACGGGGAGGCCGGGACCCCTCCGGCCACGCAGCGGGTCCGCTGCGACCCTTTGCGAGGCCATGGAGGGGGCAGCACCCCCGGAGCCCCGTGCCGGGCACCTCGCTGTCCTCAGGGGTGGTTTGGCTGCAGGGGAGGGGAGGAGGAGGGTGGTAATTTATTTTATTTTATTTTATTTTGCAGAAAATAAAGCTATATATCCCTCGGGTGCTGTGTGTCCTTTTCTTGGCTAGAAGCAGACGGGGTGTCCCTTGCGCTCCCCACCCTGGGGTGCCATCCAGGTCCCCGTGCTGAGCCCCAGCAGCAACATGTCCCCATCCTGTCCCCATCCTGTCCCTGTCCCTGTCCCCGTGATGGAATCTCGCCAGCCTGTGCCTCTCGGGGCCGGGGACCTGCTGCTTATCTCCCTTCCGTTGGAGGCTCGCGGGTCCTTCCCCAGCCGTAACCCAACCCGGGGCTGGCTGCACCCCGCGGGGCCCATGCGGGGATAGGGTGGGGGCACCGCAGGCTCGGCCACCCCCTGCACCGTGCTGTGAGCCCCAGGGGGCGTTTGGAGCTCTCCCAAAAAAAGCTGGGGGCTCCCCAGTGGGGCAGTGGTCGATGGCCAAGAGCCAGAACTGGGGCAGGGCTGGGCTCCCCCAGCTGGTCCCAGTACAGCCTGAGTGGTGCCAGGTGCTCCGAGCATGGGCAGGGGCTTGTGGGGTGATTGGGGGCAGAAAGGTACCCTATAAGAGTGCCCCAACCCACCTAAACTCCTGGGTGGGGGCTGCTTTGGCCCTGGGGGGGATCCCCAAGCATTAGTGAGTGCCTGGGGCTCTGCGCTGGCACCCCGAGGGTCCCCCTGTCTGTCCTTCCATCCATCTGTCCTGGGGATGGCCACCCCACGGGCAAAGAGACCCCGCAGGGAGAACGGTGGGGACCTGGGGCTCTCGGCCACCAAACCCCGGACTCGCCGGGAGAGAGGAGGGGATGGGGGCAAGCGTGTCCCGGGTCCCCCCCTGGAGCCGGTGACCCCCAGGAGGACCCCCAGGAGGACCCCCGGCAGGCAGCAGCTGGCCAGGCTGCGGTGCGGTGGGGAGCGTGGCAGCCCGGCGTCCCCTTCCCTCTGCCTGGGGGAAGGGGGTGAACCCCCCCATTGTGGGGTAACCCCTGTTTGGGGAGGGGGCCAGCCCTGCGCTGCGGTGCTGGGACTCCCCCCGAGCCCCCCGCTGCAGCCCTGCTATAAGGGAGCCTACTTCTCGGGGCTCCCCGTGGAGGAGTGCCAGGATCCCGCTGTCCCCAGCCTGTGAGTATGGTGGGTTTTTTTTTTGAGGGGGGGGTCTCCACAGCCCCCCTGCAGCACCCAAGCTCTGCTTGCCTCCGGCCAGCCCGCTCCCTGCGCCCCCCACGCCCGGCCCCCGCAGGACCCGCAGCACCCCGGAGCACACCCTGGTCCTGGAGCTGGTGAGCTGGGGGGGGATTTTGGGGAGGGGGGGAGGGGGCACGGTGCTGGGGCTGGGCCTGATGCTGCCGCCTGCCCCCCCACCATAGGAGGGGACCCTGGTCTGCTCCTCCGTGCTCGCCGGACGGCTGCCGGGCGCCGTGGCCTCCTTCACCACCTCCTTCCAGGGCGATGCCTACAAGGTGGGCGTCCTTGTGCCGGGGTGGGGGCCGTGGGGGGCTGGGGTTTGGGTCCTGCGTCCTCCCCTTGCACCCCAGGGGATGGAATCCCAGGGGAGGGGGTGGCCGGGGTCCCCCAGGCGCCCCTCGGGGGCACTGCTGGGTGTCAGGTTTTGGGTGCCGGGGCTGCCTGCGGGCGCTGTTCCCTTGCAGGTCCACGTGCAGCTGCGTCCCCACGTGCAGCAGTTCCTCGAGAGCCTTTCCAAGACCTACGAGGTACCCGGAGCCCCCCAAAATTCCCCGGGGGTCTGCATGGATCCAGGCGGGTGCTGCTGCACCGGGGTGGGGAGAGCCCGGGCAGCTCGCACAGGGGCCTTCATCTGCTCTCCCCAGATCTTCATCTTCACGACAGTGAAGCAGGACTACGCCGAGAAGATCCTGGATGTGCTGGACCCCAAAAAGAAGCTGATCAGGTGATGTCCCTGCAGAAACCCTGCTGGGGAGGCACTCCCGTGGCCGGGGCTGCTCCCCACGGGTTCCGCGTCCCCCTGCAGGCGCTGCCTCTCCCAGCGGGACTGCCTCTGCGCCCGCGGCTGCTACTGGAAGGATCTGGCCCTGCTGGGCAGGGACCTGGCCAAGACGGTGGCCCTGGACCACACCATCCAGGGCTTCCCCTCCCAGGTACCCGCTGGCTCTCGTGTCGGGGGGTTCACTTGCCATATGGCCACGATGGTTGCCCCGTGGCCAGTGCTCGCCCTTTCTTCCCCAGGCTGCCAACTGGATCCCGGTGCCGAGGTGGTTTGGGGACCCCGGGGACGAGGAGCTGCTGCGCCTCGTCCCGCTGCTGGGACAGCTCTGCCGGGCGGTGAGGACGGGGCTGGGGTCCAGGATGGGGTGGCACGAGCTGTGGGGCACAGCCCCCTTCCCATCCCCGTCTCTCCCCTAGGACGACGTGCGCACCGAGGCGCAGCAGCGGCTCCCACGCTGCAGGCTGCCCGCCGAGGACTAGGACAGCCCGCGAGGAGGGGAGAGGGATGGGGAAACCCCCCCCAGCAGGGACC
Organism: Aythya fuligula; assembly: GCF_009819795.1. Classification (NCBI taxonomy): domain Eukaryota; kingdom Metazoa; phylum Chordata; class Aves; order Anseriformes; family Anatidae; genus Aythya; species Aythya fuligula. The sequence continues at coordinate 930,511 of NC_045584.1, read as the reverse complement.
CTGGCTTGGGGGGCCAGCGCTGCCATGGGGAAGCCTCTCTGCAGCGCTTGGCTGTCGCCCAGAGCTCTGTAACGTCCCGCCGAGGGGTGCTTTCGTGGATGATTACGTGCTTGGACAAAGGTCTTGCTCTCTTCTTCGCCTCCCAAATCCTCCTCAGCTGTGCAAACACGCAGAGCCCGGGGCTGGGGGGCTCAGCCCGCTGCCACCCTGCGATGCCACACAGGTTTGGGTGCCCGCAGCAGCCCCGTTCCTGCTGTTTGGTGGCCGGGCCCCAGCTGGCAGCAATCCCCATGCCCCCTCCAAGCCCTGCCTGGTGCCGCACTGCTGCCGGCCCCGGGCACGTTTCTGAAGGCTGCTGATCACTGGGGCCCTGCTGTGCCAGCACCACGGAGCGGTGGTTCCCAGTCCTGCTCCCAGTTCAGCTCCCTCTCCCCTGCCAAAATCGCTCAGCCAGTGCTGGAGGCGCTGGCCGTGTTTACTGGGGCGCAGCTGTTTGGAGGGAAGTCACATCTCCTCCTCTGCGCCTGGGAAAGGGCGCGGGGCTCCGTGCTCGGCCACGCAGCCCGGCCCAGCTGGAAATAGCTCCCTCGCAGCAGCCAGCCAGGGGCTGGGTCCCCAGCGCTGTGTAAATCCCCGGGGAATGGAAGGGATGAGCCAGGGAAAGGGGGGGGGGGAAGCCACCGCTGCGTCTGTACCCATGCACGGAGCTGGATATGGAGCGGGGTCAGCGCACAGCTGCTGGCAAGGAACGTCAGCCTTCAGGAAGGGCAGCCCCAAAGGGCAACAAAACATTTATTCAGAAGGGGAGCGAGGACAGCTCCGTCCCGGGCTGGTGTCCTTGTGTCCCTGCAGCCCAGGGCCAGCAGGTGCTACCTGTAGGGCCAGCCAGCCTGCACGACCTTGCGGTACGTGGCGCAGAGGACGGCCGAGAGGATCAGAACCCCGCAGACCACGAGGACTGGGAGGAGGTCCCCGTGCTGCCCGTCCTCAGGGGAGAAGCCCAGCAGAGAGGGGCAGGAGTGGGAGAGCTCGTGGAAGACGCGGGCAGGGGGGCAGGCGGTGCAGTTGTTGGCCGAGGCGCCCCGGCACGTGTAGCAGGAGGGGTGGCAGCTGGAGCACACCCGGGATGCGCTCGTGGAGGGGGCTCCCCGGGTCCGGCCGTAGGAGCGCGGGGGGCAGTAGGGCAGGCACCGCTGCTGGTAGGCGTAGAGGGAGCTGCTGCACTCTGCAAAGGGATGGGGCTGGGATGTGGGGCCGCCAGGAGCCGGGGGTGCTGTCCCCTCCTGCCCAAAGGTGTGGTGAGGGGTGCGCTCACCCTCGCACGCCCCCTGCGCGTCCCGCTTGAGGCACTCGTCCGCGGGGGGTGCTGCGAAGCGCCTGGCTGTCATGTCCTCGTCTGTGCCGTGTAGGTGCAGGATGAAGCTGCTCAGCACGCCTGGGGACAGGGGGACAGGACACATGCTGGAAGGGGGCTGCGTGTTCCCACCCTCCAGGGTTTGGGGTGTGCAAAGCGGTGGGCGTGGGGCTGGAAAATCTGGGGAAAGAAATGTTTTCCTCCAGGTTGTGTGCAGGGAGACCCTCAAACCACGAGGAAATGTGGCCCTGCAGAGAGCCTCCGGCCGGATCCTGCCTCTAGGAGGGAGCAGGGAGAGGAGGAGAGCAGCCAGGTGCTAACCACAGAGGGAGGACAGCAGGGCACTGGGTGACACTGGTGACACTGGTGACTGGGGCTCATCCCCTGGGGCCCACCCGTGTTGTAGGCATCGCCCTTGTTCTCCAGCAGCAGCGTCCAGGTCCCGTTGGGGTCCTCATCCCAGAAGTGCGTGGACATGAAGGTCCAGTCCTTGTAGCCCTGCTGGCTGGTGTCGTACGGGCTGGGGGAGAGCAGAGCCACGAGTGAGAGGCGGGAGGGAGGCTGCAGACCAAAGGGGCTCTCCACAACCCTGATTTTGGTGTAACGGGGCATTGCCAGGACCTGGGGCCTCTCTTCTGGCCCCAGGAGAGGCTGTGAGAGGAGGAGACCCCCAGCAGCCGCTAAATCTCTGCTCTGTAACATTCCCATCACGAAATGCTCCCTGCGGAGCGCCCTCACCGCACGGTCACCAGCGTGGACGTGGTCCCCATGGGGCTGCTCAGGGCGAGCACCAGGTCCCCCCTGCGGCTGTAGCTCAGGGAGAGCTGGACCTGGACGTGCTCCAGCGAGCGGATGCGTTTGGTCCTCCCCAAGCAGGAGGAGGCGTCCACGGACACGGTGAGCTTGGAGCCGATGTTCCTGCCAGGTACAAGACAGGGTGAGGGCGTCTCTCCCCCCTCCACGGGCATCCTTTCCTCCACCGTGACCTCTAAACGCAGCCCTGCAGTGACAGCAGAAGCCCGTTCCTGGGCAGCAATGCCTGCTCCTGCACAGCTTTGCTCCAACAAAGCTCCTGCATGGGGTCAGACCCAGGGGACCTCGTTCCTTACCGGGGGGCACGAAGAGCTCTGACCGAGCACCTCCGCTGGGGCCGGGTCCCTGCCCACGCCTTGGCCAGCTCCACCAGCAGCCCAGCGTCCAGCAGCCCGTAGCCGTAGTGGTGGCTCACTGCGGAGCAGAGGATTTCCAAGAGAGGAGGGTTCGTGAGCTGCTCTGCGAGGGAATGCTCCCTCCACGGCTCAGCCCCAAGCTCACCCTTGCGCCCGACCCCGTTCACAGCCCAGTCTTCTGCCTGCAGGTGGGCAGGTTTGGAGGCCCTGACCGCCAGGTGCTGCACGTCCCGCCAGCTCAGCGCCGGGCTGGAAGCAAGAGGGCTTTTTGGGGCAGAGGTCTCTGCCCCGGGTTAGCTTTTTGAGGGGGAGATTTGGAAAATTAGCTGGCCTGGCCCCATCCCCTCCCCAAAACCTTCATTGACTGCATGGGAGCAACATCTCCTCCTGTCCCTGACCCTTCTCCTGTAGTGCCCTGGGAGAAGATGCTGCCCTGCAGCCCAAGGAGACCTCAGCTCTGCACCCCAACCGCCTTGCTAGCAGAGCCAAATCCCTTTTCTTTGTCCCCAAAGGGTCCTGGCGAGTACCAGGCGCTCCCAGGGGACGCCCCCGTGGCCACCCCGGCACCTACTTGGCCTCCAGAGCGAGGGCGACCATTCCTGCAGCCAGCGGGGCCGAGGCGGAGGTGCCCGCGTGCTTGTCGGTGCAGCGGTGGCGCAGGTCGGTGGTCACCTGGGGGGGGACAGGGGGCTCCTGGCACCGTGCTGCTGGAGCAGGGGGCAGGGCTGTCCGGAGTGGGGTAACCCCAATAAACGCTCCCGCAGGCTCTGCTCTCCTGGCCCCTCCATGCCCTCGAGGCAGGCACTTGAATAAAGGCTCCCTCTCTGTCCCCGGGTGCAAGGTGGGCTCAGACGAGCCGTGGCACCCGGTTCCTTGCCGGGGGGGGGGGGGTCACTCACGATCTGCAGCTCGCTCCTGGTGCTGCTGCTGTAGGTGGTGGTGAGGGTGGAGGAGCAAGCTTCGCTGTACCAGGGCCGCCGGCCGCTGGCCAAGACGCTGCCCACCGACAGGGTGTAGATGCTGTTGGCGTACCCGTCGCAGTTGCAGTTGTCGTAGTTGGTGCCGCCGTTGCCCGAGGCCCAGATGAAGACGGAGCCAAGGCCCCCGCGCCCCTGGTAGAGGCAGAAGGGGCTGAGCAGGGCTCCTCGCACTCATCCCATCCAGCCTGGAGCTTTCCTGCCCCAGCACGAGGACCCAGCGCCCTGCGGGCAGCGGCTCTGCTCCGGATCCAGCACCCCCGAGGCCAACGCCGCGCTTACTTTTGTCACCCCTCTGTAAAAGGCTTCTGCAGCCAGCACGCCCGGCCCGTCCACGGTCTTCCCATCGTCTGTGGGGCCCCAGCTGGCGCTGTAGATGTGGATGTGCTGCGGGCGCAGGCCGAGGGACTGAGCCTCCACGATGTCCATGATGGGACCGTCCAGCATCCGCACGCCTGCGGGGCTCAGCAGCGAGGGCTCAGCGGGTTCTGGCTGACCCCCAACCCCGCTCCCCGCTCCACTCGGGCACCTTGCACCTAACCCTGTCCCACGGCATCAGGCTCCTGGGGGGCTGAGCACGACCCCTTTTAAGCCCAGCAAGTTTTCCCAGCTTTTAACCCCGTTTGGTGTAGTTGCTTCTGCAGGGAACCGGGCCAGCGTGTGGTTGGAGAGCTCAGTGCGGGGCATTCAGCCCCAGGAGGTGTGGAGGAAGAGCCCTGCACTGCTGCTGGCCTTGCTGCAAATCCGCAGCACCCTCTAGTGCTGTTTGAGCCCTCAGCTCAGCCCAGCTGCTGCAGGAAGCCCTCGGGGCTTTTACAGCTGGGAAACATCACACAGGGGGTCACTGATAACGTCCAAAGCGCTGCAGCCAGCAGCCAATCCCTCAGAAAGCCCCTGGTTCTGCAGAATTTGGATGGTGGTGACGTCGGTGTCAGCCCGAGGACAGCAGGCTGTGAGGCTCACGCTCCTCCCGGGTGTGTGAGCTGGCTCGTGATCCCCTCCTGCACGGCGCAGCAGCAGCAGGATTTGCTGCTCACCTCCAATTTTCGCGTTGTACGCGACGCCCGCGCCGCAGATCTGGTTGTTGGCTACCGCCGCCACCTCTCCTGCGCAGCGCGTCCCGTGCCTGGGGGCAGCCACAGCACGAGCCGTCCTCGGTGAGGGGCCGAGGGGCTGCCGTAGGCTCGGCCCTGGGAGGTGTAATGATCCCAGCACGAGAAATGATTTCCTCAGACAGCCCGAGGAGGAAACTCACCGGTTCTCGTCCCAGGCCTTGTACCTGGGCTGGGGGTCGGGGTCGTTGCTGTTGAAGTCGTAACTCGCGAGGGGATCCTACCGCAAAAAGTGTGAGAAAACCTCATGCAAAATGTGGCTGTGCCAGCTCAGGGCAAGGGGCTGGCATTTTGGGGCCACGAGCATCACCCAGCCCAGAGCACCAATGGAAGCCCCCACACACCCAGCACTGCTCTGGCTTCTCCTAAACCTGTTGGGAGCGGGATTTCACTAAAAGAGGGTAATTTGTGCATCACTGGACTGCTTCAGTGTGCGTTCACAGGCAGTGAGAAAGCATCTTGGAGACCCCTGGCGTGCCACGGGTGAGTCTCACCTGCAGGGGAGCTGGACAGGAGGCACCACAGGGCACCGAACCCGGGCTGTTACGAACAATAGCTGATTACGAATCCCCTGCCCTTTTCCCTTTGCTCTCCCAGCGTGTGAGGGCTTACAAGCTTTACTCGCTTTGCAGCTTGCTGTAATTACATCTGGCTGTTTTGGGGGCTTGAGCACGTACACGTTCTAACATTTCCTTGATGTAAGAATTCATTGTGGAGACACCAAGCCTTTTGATCCGGCCACGGAGAGGCTGAATTCCTCCTGTGGAGTCCCACGAGCTGGAGAAGGCTGCCAGCTCCCTCCCACCCCTGCAGACAACACCCCGAGCCTCCCCAAGCCCTTGCTGCTTCGCCCCGGGGGAGCTGTGGTTACGTAGTTGGCAGACAGGTCGGGATGATCCTTCTCGATGCCATCATCCAGGATGGACAGCACAACCCCCAGCCCGGTGTAGCCCTTGCTCCAGGCAGCCAGGACGTTTAGATCAGGGTTGATGTCATTATTCTGGAAAACGGATTAGGATTGATCAACCGGGCTGCGAATGTCCTTCAGGGACTCTCCTGCTGTCTCATCACCGCCGGTATTAGTCCTGTTGATTTGCTTAAGGGTGTTGGGATTAGGCGAGCGAGGGGCAAAGCCTCACCATGTACCACTGCTTCGGGAACCAGGGGTCCGTCGGCACCACGCTGACGCTTCTCTTCGTGCGCCTCTTTGCTGTTTGCTGCTCAAACCAGAGAACCTGGGGGGGAGGCAGCGTTGTCAGTGCCAGACGGGCACGGCCACACACAGTCCCCTCGCAGCTCGGGGTGGTGCTGGTACGGCCACGTCCCAGAGCAGTGCACGAACTGGGACGTGTCGGTGCTGCCAGTGTCCCCAGCAGCCCCCCTCTACCTTTGGCTCCCTGCTCAGGCGCAGGTTCCAGCCCCAGTGCCTGCTTAAGGACTTTTGCCTGGTGCCGCGGTGCCTGAAGTGGTAGTAGGGCTCTCCTTCCAGCACCTGCGGGCCCAAAAAGCTGCCGTGAGGTGGTTTGGAGCGGGCAGCCAGGCTGGGGATGAGCGTGCCGGCCCTGTCCGGGCTGCAGAGCCTGGGGGGGCTGCAGCTGAGTGTATGGCAGGGGTGCTGTTAGGAGAGGGGAGCTGTGCAGGGTGGGACCGTGCGTGATTTTGGGTTCCCCCACCTGTGGTGTAGAGGCCATGGGTGCCTGTGCAGCCCTACAGGTGCCTGTGAACTTCTACCAGTACCTGTGCAGCCCTATAGGTACCCGTGCAGCCTTATAGGTACCTGCACAACCCTATAGGTTCCTGTACAGCCCTATAACTACCTGTGCACTCCCACCAGTACCCGTACAGCCCTGTAGGTACCCGTACAGCCCTATAGGTACCAGCACAACCCTATAGGTTCCTGTACAGCCCTATAGCTACCTGTGCACTCCCACCAGTACCCATACAGCCCTATAGGTACCAGTACAACCCCATAGCTACCCGTGCAGCCCTATGGCACTGCTTTCCTCCTCTCATTCCCATCCCCATGCCAGCCCACCAGAGGCACCTTAAAACCCTAACCGACCCCCTGCCTCCACCACCACAGCGCCGCTAACACCCCCGCACCACACCACTGCCGGTGCTGTGGGGACGAGCCGGGGGTCCGTGGGGAGGACTGGGGGGGGGGTCCCCAACCTGGCCGAGGCAGAGCAGCCCATGGCGGCGAGCCAGCCTGGCGGCCTCCCGGTGCCCGGCTGCCACCCTCACGGCCCAGCTGCCCAGGTAGACGCGGGGCTCAGCGGCGGCCAGCAGCGACCCCAACCCCAACCCCAACACCAGGCCCAGGCCTAGGCCCGGCCTGGCCGCCATGGCGGAGCGGGCGTTGCCATGGCAACGGCGCCGCCACCTGCCCGCCCCTCCCCGCCCCGCGCCGCCGCCGCCGCCGCTTTGGGCCCCGGCACCGGCCCCGGGGCAGCGGCGAGCGGGGCCCGCAGCCATGGGCACGGTGCTGCAGCGCCTCCAGCGCCTCCTCGACCGCCCCGGGCCCCTCGCAGACCTCTTGGGCCGCCTGGAGGCCCGCACCGGAGTCCGGCGGCTCTACCTGGCCTCAGGTGAGACCGGGACCCCCCCCCCCCCCTCCTCCGTGTCCCCCCGGTTTCCCCGGGATCCCCCCCGGTTCCTCCCGGGACCCTCAGCCCCGCGGGGGCTCCCCGGACCCACAGGGACCCCTCAGATCCTCAAGGTTGTGCTGCCCCCCCTTCCCTGGAGCCCCCCTCCCGTTTTGGGTTCTCCCCCCGGTTTTTGGGTTCTCCCCCCGGTTTTGGGTCTTCCACCGGTTTTTGGGGTCTCCCCGAGATTTTGGGTCTCCCCCCGGTTTTTGGGTCTCCCCCCAATTTTCTGTGTCCCCCCTCAATCTTGGTTGTCCCCCCGATTTTTCTCTGTCCCCTTCAATTTTGTGTGCCCTCCCCGCTTTTTTTGTGCCCCCCCCCAATTTTAGGAGCCCCCCTCAATTCAGGGTCGCCCCCCCCCCCCTTTGTGCCCTGCTCCTGGGGGGTTTTAACCGCCCCCTTTGGGGGTCTTGCAGGGCTGGGGAGGGTCTGGGGGAGGGATCAGGGAGCTGTTTGGGGGTGTTTTATTTTTTGGGGGGGGGGTGTCAGCACCATCATCCTTGCCCTCAGTCCCTGCTGCCACAAGGTCCCCGTTAAACACGCCGTGACCCCCGTCCCCCCCCCATGGGGAAGCCAAGCTACAGCGGGGCCCTGTCCCGTCCCCGTCCCCCCCCGGGAAGGAGGGCAGAGGTCCGCTCGTTAACCAGCTGCTGTTTGCTCATTAATGAGAAACCAGAGATATCTCCCCCGGGAACGGCTCCTCGGCCCCACTTGACCCCCTCCTATCGCCCCCGGCGTGGCCGTGCCCCTGCCCTTGGCCACGTGGAGCCTTCTGCTGCTTTATGGCTGCGAATATTTCCTATTTTGGTGCAAAACCTTCCTGGGGGGGGGGTGTCTGGGTTACCCCACTGCGCACCTCCTGGCTGTAGGGCTGGTTTTTGCCTCTTTTCTTCACCTTTTCTGAAAGGCGAAGCTGGTGCCAAGCAACAAATATCGGACTTCTTCCTCGCCGTCCCCAGCTCTGCAGCGGTCCCAAATTTGTGTTTGAACCCCCCGGGGGCAGCTCGGTGCCTTCTGAGCCACTACGAGGGCTCTGGGGGGCTCTCGGGCACAGGACGGGTGCCTGGGGGAAGCTCCACGGGGTGAATCCTTGTCCGGATCCACAGGGGAGAGAAAACCCCTTTCTCTGCCTGATTTTTTCCTAATTCCCCGCTCGCACTGTGGGTTTCACACCCCGGCCCCGTCCCTCCCTGCCCCCTGACACCCCAGGCTCCTCTGTGCAATCCAAAGCCTCTCCTTTGTGCCTTGCCCTTACGTAAATTCCTCCGGGGGCTAAACTTAGCCCGTGAAATCCATCCTAAGGCTCTTTAGGGCACGAAACCCGGAGCTGCCCGAACCTGCCTGTTAGTTCTGCGTGCGGGGAGCCGCCACCGCTGCCGTGGGGGCGCTGCTCCTGCCCCCTACCCCCCCCCTCTCCTTGCAGAGCCCCAGCACCCCGGGGTGCCCACGCGGTGCAGAAACGCTGCCGTGAGCAGCTGGGGGATGATCCGTGCTCCGTGCCCCCTTCCCCTAATTCGTTAAGTCCCGGCTTTCTGCCTGCTGCAGGGTAAGGCGCTTACACCCGGGGAGTGTTGTAAGCAGGGCGAGAAGGAGCTGAGAGCCCGCTGGGGTGACACAAAATGCCCTTGACACAGGCTCTGCGGGTCCCAAGGGTGCTTCCCCGGCTCCCTGGGCTCCTCAGGTCCAGCCTCTGCCAGCGTCTGGGGAGGTGCCAAGCAGCCCAAAGCTTTGGCTCGCGTTTAATTTAACAATTTAATTGAATGACGGGGGAGCAGGACTGGCTTGCTGTTTCTCAGGGGGCTGAGTTCCCAACACAAGCACGTGCGGAGAGCTGCAGGGAGGGAGGCTGGGGTGAGCCCTGGGGCTGGGGTCACTCCTTCCCCCCGGGCAGGCTGGCTCGAGGTGGACTCAAGGTGCTGAGTGTTTGCTGCGGGGCCGTCCCCCCCAGGCCAGGGAGGGGACGAACGGTGACCAGAGCAAACTGGGACCAGAGTGAACAGTGCAAGGCCCGAGGTTTGGCTCCGCTCAGCTGCCCCACCACGAATCCTGGGGTCTCCTTTCTGCCCCCGCAGGCTCCGTGGCGTTCCTGGGGCTGTACCTGGTGTTCGGTTACGGCGCCTCGCTGCTCTGCAACCTCATCGGCTTCGTCTACCCCGCCTACGTCTCGTAAGTACCGCGCTCACAGCCCCCCCTGCCCTTGCCTGGGGGTCTCCCTGGTGGACGGGCAGCCCCAGGAGCTTGCTGTGAGTAGGAAGCTCCCGAGAGCGTGGTCCCGAAAACACCAGAGCCTGGCAAGCTCCCAGCGTGAGCCAGCAGCGCCCAGCTTTTGGGGCAGCTGTGCCCACCCCGGCAGCGAGCCTGCAGAAGCAGTGACCCGTCCCCTGCCGCCCGCAGCATCAAAGCCATCGAGAGCTCCAGCAAGGAGGACGACACCACGTGGCTGACCTACTGGGTGGTGTACGGCGTCTTCAGCGTAGCCGAGTTCTTCTCCGACACCTTCCTCTACTGGTTCCCCTTCTACTACGTCGGGAAGGTAACGGGGTTTTGGGGGGGTGAGGGAGCAGGGGGCTGCGGTTCCTGGGGTCCCCTCACCTGATGGCTGAGCTTGAGGGGATCCTCTGTGCCCGTGTAACCGAGCTGGCACTGTCCTGCCCGGGACAGTCGGTGGCACAGCTCAGTTGATCTCCCGGGGCCTCCACGAGCTCCAATTTTGGGGCAGGACGGGACCGGAGCACCCCAGCGACTGCCTCTCCCTGCCACCCCCAGCCCTGTTGCATCTCTCCCCCCCTCGCAGTGCCTGTTCCTGGTGTGGTGCATGGCCCCCGTGTCCTGGAACGGCTCGCAGGTGCTGTACCACAGCGTCATCCGGCCCTGCTTCCTCAAGCACCACCAGGCTGTGGACTCCGTGCTGGGCGACCTCAGCACCAAGGCGCTGGACGCGGCCTCCACCGTCACCCGAGAAGGTAGCGCGGGCTGAGCATCCCCGTGTCCCCCCCCCCCCATTTTCCCCCTCCCCATCCTCCCCCCGTGCTCCTGCCCCTTTTGGGGGCACCTCCTCGCCCCGAGGAGCCTCGGGCAGCTCTGCCTTCCCACCGGGACCCCCCCCAACCCAAGCACAAGGAGCAGGCTGCGCCCCTCGCAGCCCCCGTGGTCCCCCACCCCCCCGTGGTCCCCCCCCCAGCCCCGTAACCCTCTCTCTTC
>NC_045584.1:10053-12553 GCF_009819795.1 Aythya fuligula | reverse complement strand
TTTGCTCTCTTCCTACTTTCATGTGCTTTGCCCCTCCCCTTTCCCAGGTGATTGGGTTTGGGTGCTGGGCGGGGCTAAATGCTATATGAGCCCCAGGCACGGCATCAGAGAGTTCCTTCTGCCTGGGCTGCTCTTTGGGGGCAGTGCTTTGTTTTTCCTTCTGTCCGTTGCAGGGTTGTTTAGGCAGGCTGGAGTCTATGGATTTCTGGATTTTAAGTGCTTGGAATTCACTTAGGAGAGGGATGTTTAGTAGGGGCTGCTGGCTCAGTTTGGGGCGCAGTTGTCACTGCAGTTATTTTCCTACATCCAATAGAGTAAAATTCCAGTTTGCCTTTTAGAGGTGCTATAAGTGGGTAAAGAGAACAGATGGAAGCGTGTGCCACGTGGGGTAGGCAAGCGGCTGAGGTACAGGAGGGGATGAGAGTATGTGATTTTTTTTTCTGGGGATGAAATGGAATCAATTTTGTTGGTGTATAATCTGTTCTGCTCCTAGATTTTTCTTTCAATGTGAAGAAAAGTTTGAGCTAATTCCAGGTAAGAAAGTTCCAGTTACTTGCTGGGTCGTATTGTCCTTTTAATATTCAAAGCTACAGCAAAAGCGTGGGGATTGTTGCTTCTAGAAACACCCCAGTTTTCTTGTCTGCACTCTGCATGCCGTTGAGCTAAAGCAGACTAAAAAATAAATAAATACAGGAAACACACACACAAAAAACAACAATAACAAAAACAACAACAACAAAAAAACACCATTGGGTGATGTGTTGTGAACGCAACGATCATTTAATCCCTTTGTTTTCCCAGGTGGTGTGGATGATACTGGTTGCACTGTTGGAGCTTGGATTTGGAGAGGAACAGGTGGGCATAGTTGTATGTTGCATCAGCAGTAGTCAGCATTGTGGAGAAGGTGGGCATCATGACCGGCATGCTAGTGAATGCTGGTACTCTGTTTTTGCAGCTGATGATGAGCCTGGCAATTGCCTAAGATGACGACCAGTGCCTGTGCATTTCTTGAGGCGGAGGGAATTTACCATGCAACAACCTGAGAGCTAAGTTGGGGGGCACCTGGTATTTGCATATCTGGGGTGGCTAATGGGAGCTGGGAATCAGAGCAGCGTGGAGCCAGCTGGCTGAATAGACTTGGTGCCACTGCGAGGGTGGCTCAGGCTGGGTCACGTTCAGGCTGCTTGTGGCCGGGTCACCAGGCTAATAGAAGCAGCGGGATTATTTTGTAGCGTGAGTGTGTGCGCCAGGCAGGACAGTTTCCTTCTGTTTGTCTGTCCTGTAGTGTTGCTTCTGCAATGTCTGTTCTGTGCTTCTCGGGTCTTGATATCCTCCTAGCTTTTGACTCTGGACTGACTAGACAGGCGACTTGGTAGCGGTGCTGAAGGGCCTCAGTGCTTGTTTTGTCATCGTGGCTCTGATCCGAGCACTTCTTGTCTTGCAGTCGCTGCTTGAAATGCAGTTCTGTTTCAGGTCTCGTGCATCATATTCGGTTTGAGATCGCGTCTGTTTCCATCTTCACTCTTGCAGAAGTCATCTGGGCCGCATCAGGAGCTCTTGTTGGGAATTGATTTCCTAAGCGTCGTCTTATGGGGTTTTCAGTCCCCATCCTTCTGGTCTCTTGTCTTGAAGGCAGGCTTTTTCGGCCTCCATCATCCCAGTTCTGGCAGTTGCTTCCAGTCGCGTGTCGTGACATTTGAGTCTCCTCTAGGGTCTGGTGCAGAGCACCTGTTGTGACTTGCTGTTGCCACAGGGCTTCCCTCTGGGGGTCTCTTTTTCTTGCGCCTTGTGTTGTGTGTTTTGTTTGTAGTGCTTGTGGCGTGGCTGTGTGTGTATGTGTTTGATCTGGAGCTGTCCTGCCTGGCAGTTAGTGATGACAGCTAACGTGGCAGTGCATGGGTGTGCTAATACGTTGTCTGGAGTGTTTTGGCGAAGACATCCGGTCTGCATCTGGGCACGTACTGAAGGGCAGCAGGCACAGTCATCTCAGTGTTGTTTGTCACATGTTGGGGGGGGAGAGTATATCTGCTTGTGAGCAGCTGTTTGCATAGTGCTTGAACGGTGTGCTTGAGGAGGAGGTCTGTGGAATCTTGAAAGCTTACAGATAAGGGGTTTTTGAAACTTTTATTTTTATTTCTCTCCTGTCCCCAGTAGAGTGTAAACCTTTGGATGAACCTGTCACAGGAAAGAGCTCCTTCTGGAACTGTTCAGCACTCTGTAGGCAGCTCGGTGACTGGTTTGGTCTACTTCTGAGGTGCTGAGGTATGGGGGCTTCTGTTTTGAAATGATAATATTGTAAATGGGGTCCCTTTGTGTTGTTGAGGGATGGGTGCTAATGCTGGCAGCTGAATGATTATCTTGTGACCGTTTTCATTTGTTAAAGCTGAAACACAGTGTACAACGCGGGACTTGACCGGAGCTGCTTTTGGCAAGGTGAGCGATGAACAGATGTAGCAGGTACTTTAGGGGTGCAGTTGTCACTGCAGTTACTTAACTGCAT
>NC_045584.1:2500-5000 GCF_009819795.1 Aythya fuligula | reverse complement strand
ACCCTAACCCTAACCCTAACCCTAAACCCTAACCCTAACCCTAACCCTACCCTAACCCTAACCCTAACCCTAACCCTAACCCTAACCCTAACCCTAACCCTAACCCTAACCCTAACCCTAACCCTAACCCTAACCCTAACCCTAACCCTAACCCTAACCCTAACCCTAACCCTAACCCTAACCCTAACCCTAACCCTAACCCTAACCCTAACCCTAACCCTAACCCTAACCCTAACCCTAACCCTAACCCTAACCCTAACCCTAACCCTAACCCTAACCCTAACCCTAACCCTAACCCTAACCCTAACCCTAACCCTAACCCTAACCCTAACCCTAACCCTAACCCTAACCCTAACCCTAACCCTAACCCTAACCCTAACCCTAACCCTAACCCTAACCCTAACCCTAACCCTAACCCTAACCCTAACCCTAACCCTAACCCTAACCCTAACCCTAACCCTAACCCTAACCCTAACCCTAACCCTAACCCTAACCCTAACCCTAACCCTAACCCTAACCCTAACCCTAACCCTAACCCTAACCCTAACCCTAACCCTAACCCTAACCCTAACCCTAACCCTAACCCTAACCCTAACCCTAACCCTAACCCTAACCCTAACCCTAACCCTAACCCTAACCCTAACCCTAACCCTAACCCTAACCCTAACCCTAACCCTAACCCTAACCCTAACCCTAACCCTAACCCTAACCCTAACCCTAACCCTAACCCTAACCCTAACCCTAACCCTAACCCTAACCCTAACCCTAACCCTAACCCTAACCCTAACCCTAACCCTAACCCTAACCCTAACCCTAACCCTAACCCTAACCCTAACCCTAACCCTAACCCTAACCCTAACCCTAACCCTAACCCTAACCCTAACCCTAACCCTAACCCTAACCCTAACCCTAACCCTAACCCTAACCCTAACCCTAACCCTAACCCTAACCCTAACCCTAACCCTAACCCTAACCCTAACCCTAACCCTAACCCTAACCCTAACCCTAACCCTAACCCTAACCCTAACCCTAAAGCCTAAACCCTAAACCCTAACCCTAACCCTAACCCTAACCCTAACCCTAACACTAACCCTACCCTAACCCTAACCCTAACCCTAACCCTAACCCTAGCCCTAACCCTACGCTAACCCTAACCCTAAACCTAACCCTGACCCTGAACCCTAACCCTAACCCTAACCCTAAACCCTAACCCTAACCCTAACCCTAACCCTAACCCTAACCCTAACCCTAACCCTAACCCTAACCCTAACCCTAACCCTAACCCTAACCCTAACCCTAACCCTAACCCTAACCCTAACCCTAACCCTAACCCTAACCCTAACCCTAACCCTAACCCTAACCCTAACCCTAACCCTAACCCTAACCCTAACCCTAACCCTAACCCTAACCCTAACCCTAACCCTAACCCTAACCCTAACCCTAACCCTAACCCTAACCCTAAACCCTAACCCTACCCCTAGCCCCTAACCCTAACCCTAACCCTAACCCTAACCCTAACCCTAACCCTAACCCTAACCCTAACCCTAACCCGAACCCTAACCCTAACCCTAACCCTAACCCTAACCCTAACCCTAACCCTAACCCTAACCCTAACCCTAACCCTAACCCTAACCCTAACCCTAACCCTAACCCTAACCCTAACCCTAACCCTAACCCTAACCCTAACCCTAACCCTAACCCTAACCCTAACCCTAACCCTAACCCTAACCCTAACCCTAACCCTAACCCTAACCCTAACCCTAACCCTAACCCTAACCCTAACCCTAACCCTAACCCTAACCCTAACCCTAACCCTAACCCTAACCCTAACCCTAACCCTAACCCTAACCCTAACCCTAACCCTAACCCTAACCCTAACCCTAACCCTAACCCTAACCCTAACCCTAACCCTAACCCTAACCCTAACCCTAACCCTAGCCCTAACCCTAACCCTATCCCTAACCCTAACCCTACCGAAACCTAACCCTAAACCTAACCGTAACCCTAACCCTAACCCTAACCCTAACCCTAACCCTAACCCTAACCCTAACCCTAACCCTAACCCTAACCCTAAACCCTAACCCTAACCCTAACCCTAACCCTAACCCTAACCCTAACCCTAACCCTAACCCTAACCCTAACCCTAACCCTAACCCTAACCCTAACCCTAACCCTAACCCTAACCCTAACCCTAACCCTAACCCTAACCCTAACCCTAACCCTAACCCTAACCCTAACCCTAACCCTAACCCTAACCCTAACCCTAAACCCTAACCCTAACCCTAACCCTAACCCTAACCCTAACCCTAACCCTAACCCTAACCCTAACCCTAACCCTAACCCTAACCCTAACCCTAACCCTAACCCTAACCCTAACCCTAACCCTAACCCTAACCCTAACCCTAACCCTAACCCTAACCCTAACCCTAACCCTAACCCTAACCCTAACCCTAACCCTAACCCTAACCCTAACCCTAACCCTAACCCTAACCCTAACCCT